>NC_080185.1:23756771-23909271 GCF_950295315.1 Erinaceus europaeus
ATCCCGGTTGAAGCCCCCGGCTCCCCACCTGCAGGGGAGTCGCTTCACAGGCAGTGAAGCAGATCTTCAGGTGTCTATCTTTCTTTCCCCCTCTCTGTCTTCCCCTCCTCTCTCCATTTCTCTCTGTCCTAAACAACAATGACGACATCAGTAACAACAACAATAATAACTACGACAACAATAAAAAACAAGGGCAACAAAAGGGAAAATAAATAAATATTAAAAAATTAAAAAATATATAAAAATATATGATTATGCAAAGAGATCTTCCTACTTGAGGTTCCAAAGTCCCAGGCTGGATCCCCCACACCACCATAAATCAGAGCTAAGCAGTACTCTGGTAAAAATAAATAAAATAAAGAGTCATCATTAAAGTATTCCAGTCTTTTTCCCTTATTCAGCTTTTGCACTCCTTGCTTTGATAAGGTTAGCTTTGGAGTGAGTGAGAGAACTGTAATAGGAAGTAGGTGAGGAGGGTATCTAAGTCTAATTAGATACTATTTCATTAAGAAGTTTACACTGACTCACTGCAGACTATTGTGTACTTTTGCTCTTAGGTATATATTTTGCCCTAATTTATAGATGCATGTAGACATATGCTCTATCTCACAGGACCTGGTCTATATCTAGGTTTTGGGACTTTGTTAGGAATGAAATGAAAAAGGAAATATTTTCAGGAGATGGATAGAGCAAACCTGTGTTTTCTTCCTCCCAGCATCAAAAACAAAGCCACCACAATACATGGAAAAACACAGAGAGAAATTATATTTCCTTAATAAGGGACAAAAAGGTTGCAATCTGGGTTGCAAGGACTCTAATCTGGCAAGTAGGGGACAAATTGTACCAAAATCCCAGCCCCCCAACCCTATTTATTTTTCTTTCTTTCTTTCTTTCTTTCTTTTTTTTTGCCTCCAGGGTTATCGCTGGAGCTCAGTGTCTGCACTACAAATCCACTGCTCCTGGAGGCTATTTTTCCCTTTTATTTATCATTGTCATTATTGTTGTTGCTATTGCTGTCATTGTTGTTGTATAGAACAGAGAGAAATCGAGAGAGGAGGGGCAGAGAGGGGGAGAGAAAGATAGACACCTGCAGACCTGTTTCACCACCACCTGCAGACCTGCTTCACTGCTTATGAAGCGACCCCCTGAAGGTGGGGAGAGGAGCCAGGAGCTCAAACCAGGATCCTTGAGCTTCACGCCATGTGCGCTTCATTCATTGCGCTACCACCCGACCCCCATCCCTATTTCTAACAACTCTAAAACACTACTTTATTTTTATATTTTTTAAATTTTTATTTATAAAAATGAAACACTGGTAAAAACCATAGGATAAGAGGGTTACAACTCCACACAATTCCCACCTTCTACCAGAACTTCATATCCCCTCCCCTCCCCTGATAGCCTTCCTATTCTTCATTCCTCTGGGAGTATGGACCCAGGGTCATTATGGGATGCAGAAGGTGGAAGGTCTGGCTTCTGTAATTGCTTCCCTGCTGAACATGGGCATTGATCCATACCCCCAGCCTGCCTCTCTCTTTCCCTAGTAGGGTGGGGCTCTGGGGAAGCAGGGCTCCAGGACACATTGGTGGGGTCATCTGCCCAGGGAAGTCCAGTTAGCATTATGTTTGCATCTGGAACCTGTTGGATGTCCAGGCTTCCCTGGACTGAAGACCCCACCAATGTTCCCTGGAGCTCCGCTTCCCCAGAGATCCACCCTACTAGGGAAAGAGAGAGGCAGACTGGGAGTATGGACCGACCAGTCAACGTCCATGTTCAGTGGGGAAGCAATTACAGAAGCCAGACCTTCTACCTTCTGCAACCCACAACGACCCTGGGTCCATGCTCCCAAAGGGATAGAGAGTGGGAAAGCTATCAGGGGAGGGGATGGGATATGGAGATAAGGTGGTGGGAATTGTGTGGAGTTGTACCCCTCCTACCCTATGGTTTTGTTAATTTATCCTTTCTTAAATAAAAAATAAATTTAAAAAAAAGAAAAGAGAGTTAACATATAGAGCCAAACAAATTGTTGATTAATCATGAACCTAAAGGTTGGAATAGTGCAGATGAAGATTTGAGGGTCTCCGTTTTGTAGATAACTAGTAGTCCCATTTTAGTTATATTTCAAAAGGGCCATGACTATACCAGTTTTTTTTTTTTTTTCTGAGCCTGACGTCTGATATGCGGGTGGATCCAAGTTATTGTCTGGGGAGATGATGCCATGGCTGGAGAAAGGGCTAGAAAGCTGGATCATGCAAGAGAGTAGCTCCCAAATATGGGAAAAGTGTAGAAATATTGTTGACTGTAAACGCCATCGATTTGATCTGGGGCCCTTATTCAGCTTAGGAGCCTATGTGACCTCAGCATCCCTATAGATCTGAGCTCGCATTCTGTGGTCATGAATAGGAATGTTTAAAACACTACTTTAAATGGGGAATTAAAAGCTATAAATGGAGAAGAGGCAAGTCACAGTCCTTCCAATGACTGCAGTAACTTACCAGTAGTTCAGTATGTACAACTCTGGTGGATACCACCCTACTGGAATTCAGTTTCAATGATAGCAGACCCTGGGAAAAGACTTAGGGAGAATACTTCCATGCCAGCTCACAACCAGATTCTATTCTTTGCCAGTCTCGGAGTATGCTCAAAGATGCCATTACCTAAGTTGAGGCCCCAACAATATATCAAACCTGAACACTGCCCCCCGCCTCACTACACCTTGGAGGCTGATGAGTAGTGACAACCTTGAACTTCTGATTACTGTACAGGTTCAAACACACCCCAACACAGGTCCTTATGGAGCATTAAATAGAATGAGAAGCATTGGATTAAGACAGCAACTTGAAGTGGTCCGGGAGGTGGTATAGTAGATAAAGCATTGAACTCTCAAGCGTGAGGTCCCGAGTTCAGTCCCTGGCAGTATATATGCCAGAGTAATTTCTGGTTCTTTCTCTCTTTCCTCCTACCTTTCTTATTAATAAATAAATAAATCTTTTTTAAAAAGCGACTTGAATAAACGTTCAAATTCAACACAGTTATGTAAACTTCCTAAAGAAAACATCAAAACTATGGTCCTTCACTCATACGTGGTACTTAAAAATCAAAGAAAGGGAAAACGCAAAGTGAAACATGGACTATCTGTGGAATATTGCAGTAGAATTAATGACTTTGAAGGGGGGAAGTCAGGAACAGATTGAGAGGGCATTGGAGACCCATTGCATGATGGTAGAAAAAGACTTCAGTTGGCGGTAGGTGTGGTGTGTCAACACCTATCACTGAGAGATACTATACACATGTGACAACTGTCTTGTATAGAATTTTCCCATTATTTCTCTCCAATAAAGTGATTTTTTTTAAAAAAATTAAATTATTTTTATATATTTATTGGATAGAGACAGGCAGAATTTGAGAGAAAGGAGAAGATAGAGGAAAAAGGCAGAGGCACCTGAAAGCTCATGTTAGCACTTGTGAAGCTTTCCCTGTGCAAATGGGGACTGGGGGCTTGAACCAGGGTTCTTGCACATTGTAACATGTGCACCATGTGCAACCAGGTGCACCACCATCCAGGCCCATTAAGTAATTTTTAAAGGAAACTGCTTCTGATTAAAAATAAAGAAATAAAAATAGAAACGACAGTCCTACATATACTTGTTAAAATGAGGTCAGTAAAAAGAAACATTTTAAAAAGTCAGAGAAAGTATGAGATCATAACAAAAATCAGAGAGAAAAATACAGTAGTTATGCAAAAAAAATTACAGTAAGGGTGATCACCAGCATAAAGATAGAAGGCAAAGGTTGAAATAGTAATCTGGAGGATAAGATAAAGGTAACCATCAAAAAAGAAAAAACAGCAAAAAGAAGGAACTAAAACAAATGAAGATACTACTGAGAAGTTATGAGACAACATCTGAAAACAACATTCACATCATAGGGGTGCTAGAAGGAAAAGAGAGAAAAGGACAGAATTCTTATTTATAGAAATAGTAGCCAAGAATTCCTTTAAAGTGAAGAAGGGGATAGACAATCAGATCCAGAGTTTCAAACAAAATAAACCCAAACTAAAACACAACATGATATTTAATAATTAAAATGCAAAAGATCAAGTGTAAGAGAGAATTTGAAATGGAGTAATGCAAAAAGTAGAGTCACCTACAAAGGAATTCTCATGAGACTATCACTGATCTCTCACCCGAAATTCTAAATGCTAGAATATATATGGTAGGATATATTCAAAGTCTTAAATGAAAAAGACCTCCACCCAGAAATATTCAATCTGGGATTCTAGGAGGTGATTCACCCAGAAAAGTGTGCATGTTGCCATGCACAAAACAAAAACAAAAACAAACAAACAAACAAACAAAAAACCTGGGTGTAAGCCCCTGATCACAGAACAGGAGTGCCTATGGGGTGGGAGGAGGGCTTCATAAGTGGTAGCACAGTGCTGTAATGTCTCTTTTCTTTTTGCCTTTTCCTTTCTGTGTCTTACCCTCTATTTAAAAGAGGGAGGGAAAAAAAAATACGAATAGGAGCAATGGAGTCAGGCAGGCACCAAGTCCCGGGTGATAACCCTGGTAGTAAATATGGTTACCACTCTGGTTTGAAGTACTGAAGATATTTCCAGACAAACAACAATTAAACGAACTCATTCCTACTAAGCTGCTGCCTACAACCTATTAAAGGGACTTATACAGAAGGAAAATACTGGCTTATCTCACCTATTGGGGGGAAATAAAGAAATAAAGCAAGGTAAAGTAAGTAAAGATAAGCAATGACAAACTGTTGGCCTCAGACTGCAGAACTGAAGTTACCGAAGGGAAATGAGGGCAAGATGGTTGTGTTGCAAGATGTGGAGGCGTCCGATAAATTTTGGTTGAGAATTATCTATATTTTGGTATGAAATGTGTGGTGTGGTAACATATTTTGAAGGCGTATGAAATTATAGGGGAGTTGGGCAATAGCACAGTGGGTTAAGCGCACGAGGCACAAAGCATAAGGACCAGCGTAAGGATCCTGGTTCGAGCGCCCAGCTCCCCACCTGCAGGGGAGTCGCTTCACAAGCGGTGAAGCAGGTCTGCAGGTGTCTATCTTTCTCTCCCTCTCTCTGTCTTCCCCTCCTCTCTCCATTTCTCTCTGTCCTATCTAACAGTGACGAGATCAATAGCAACAACAATAATAACTACAATACAACAAGGCAACGAAAAGGGAATAAATAAATATTTTAAAAAAGGAAACACTGACAAAAACCATAGGATAGGAGGGGTACAACTCCACACAATTCCCACCACCAGAACTCTGTATCCCATCCCCTCCCCTGATAGCTTTCCTATTCTTTACCCCTCTGTGAGTATGGACCCAGGGTCATTATGGGATGCAGAAGGTGGAAGGTCTGGCTTCTGGAATTGTTTTCCCACTGAACATGGGCGTTGGCAGGTCGATCCATACTCCCAGCCTATATCTGTCTTTCCCTAGTGGGGTGGGGTTCAGGGGAAGAGGGGCTCCAGGACACATTGATAGGGTTGTCTGCCCAGAGAAGTTTGGTTGGCATCATGGTAGCATCTGGAACTTGGTGGCTGAAAAGAGAGTTAACATACAAGGCCAAACAAATTCTTGACTATTCATGAACCTAAAGGCTGGAATAGTGCAGAAGAAGAGTTTGGGGGGGGTCTCCATTTTGTAGATAGTAGTCCTATTTTAGTTATATTCCATAGAGCCCATGACTATACTAGTTTTCATTTTCATTTTTTTTTTTCCTGAGCCTGACATCTGATATGCAGGTGGATCCAAGTTATTGTCTGGGGAGATGATGGCATGGCTGGAAAAAAGACCAGACCAGAAAGCTGGATCAGGGAAGAGAGTAGCTCCCAAATATGGGAAAGGTGTATAAATATTGTTGACTATAAACCCCATCGATTTGATCTGATCTGTTCTGGGGCCCATATTCAGCTTAGGAGCCTATGTGACCTCTGCATCCCTGTAGATCTGAGCTCACATTCTGTGGTCATGAATAGGAACATTCCAAGCTGCCCCAATTTCAGGACCCATCTTCCTCAGGTGGAGCATAGAGTACGTTGTCCAGCCTCCCTTCGGAAAGAGACATTCTCTACCGTGGTTGATCCACGTTGAGGGTAAAGTCCTATGGGGGGCCCACAAAGGGGTCTGTTTTGTTGTTCCTGATAGAGATGACCAGAAACAATGGAGAGAGGGATCTATTCGAGGTCTAGGCCCATCGTGTCTGTTTGGGAATCTCAAGACTCCCCGACTAGAGTCCCAGCTAATGGGGTGGCCTGATAGTGACTAAAGAGTCATTGTTAAAGTATGCCAGTTTCTTGCCCTTATTGAGCGGGGGTAGATAGCATAATGGTTATGCAAACAGACTCTCATGCCTGAGGCTCCAAAGTCCTGGGTTCAATCTCCTGCACCACCATAAGCCAGAGCTGAGCAGTGTTCTGGTTAAATAAATAAATAAGAAATCTAGATGAGATTCCTGTTCTTTTTGATCAGTTTCAGATGGTCTGTGCTCACATGAGCAGAGGAATCAATGACTAGAAGTTACAAAGAGAATAGAATAACAGGGAAAAGAGGAAGAGAAACAGGATGGGGTCTGTACTAACTTAAGCTCCAGTTTTGTACTATTGGCCTTAGCCATTCTGTTGACAAATGCTTACCATCTTCCTCACTGATAGCTCCAGTTTTGAGCCTGAGAAGTGATGTAGAAATATCTCTTCCTCAAGAGGTCTTTCCAGATCCCCAACACTAGGATGGATGACTCTGTTAATGTATTCTCCTAACACTTTTAACTTAGCCTTGCTGTTATTCATCACAATTGAAATCACAAATTTTTGAGATTGACTGTACTAAATAATGACATGTGAATGGGTATATTTACTTCATGTTTCTCCCTTATTGGGACTGTAAAATCTATTAATGTAGGAACATTGTCTTGATTCACTTTTTTGTTTCATTTTTCAAAAGTTCTGTACCCCCACCCTCTCACTTCCCAAAGATAATAACCACAGTTCTTACAAGTCTTAGAAACAGTTAGCTTGCTTCTGGTTTTTTTTTCCAAGTTCATGTGTATCCAGTCTCTAGATTCCACATATGAGTGAAACCATCCTGTAGTCATCTTTCATCTCTGCTTATTTTGCTAAGCATAATCACCTCCAGTTCCATCCATTTTGTTCCCAAAGGATACAGCATCATATTTTTTGATTGCAGAGTAATATTTCATGGAATATATATATATATATATATATATATATATATATATATATAATAGCTTCTTTAGCCAGTCATCTATTGATGGATATTTAGTCCGCGTCCACTCTTTGGCTATTGTGAATAATGCAGCTATGAACACAGGGGTGCATATGTCCCTTTGAATCATGTTTCAGTGTCTTTTGGATAAATGTCTAATAGTGGTATTGCTGGGTCATAAGGCAATTTCATTTTTATTTCTTTAAGGACTGTCCATACAGTATTCCAAAGGGGCTGTACCAGTTTGCATTCCCACCAGTAGTGTAGCAGAGTACCCCTTTCTCCACAACCTCTCCAACATCTGTCACTTTCTGATTTGTTGATGGAAACCATTCACTAAGGTGTGAGATGGTATCTCAGTGTCATATTAATTTGCATTTCTCTAGTGATAAGGGAAGTGGAGGATTTCTTCATGTGTTTGTGGGCCATATGTCTGTTTAGGGGGGTGGGTGGTAGCACAAGGGTTTTAAGAGCACATGGCACAAAGTGCAAGGACCAGCTTAAGGATCCCAGTTGGAGTCCCTGGCTCCCTCTCCCTGCAGGGGGATCGCTTCACGGGCAGTGAAGCAGGTCTGCAGGTGTCTATCTTTCTTTATCCCTCTCTGTCTTCCCCTCCTCTCTTGATTTCTTTCTGTCCTATCCAACAACAATGACAGCAATAAAAACAATAATAATAACAACAACAATGAACAACAGGGCAACAAAGGGGGAAAATAGCTGCCAGGAGCAGTGGATTCATAGTGCAGGCTCCAAGCCCCAGCAATAACCCTGGAGGCAAAAAAAAAAACAAAAAAAACCCAAAACTATCTGCGTAGTCCTTTGGCCCACTTTTTATTGGATTATTTTTGCTTCTTTTGTAGATCTGTACCAATTTTGTATAGATGTTTAATATCAGTCACTTTTTGGATGCATCATGTACAAATATCCTCTATGGGTTGCCTAGCTATCCTTGTGTGGTTTGCTTTTGGTTTCGTGTAACTCCATTTTTTTATTAGTGATTTACAAAATTACAAAATAACGGGGATACAATTCCACACTGTTCCCACCACCAGAGTTCTGTATCCCCATTCCCTCCATTGGAAACTGTAATTGTTCTCCCAAGCATGTAATCCCATTTATTTACTTTTGTTTTCATTTCCCACACCTGTGTGTGTGTGTGGGGTGGGGGGTGTTGAGACTCCAAATACACCTTTGATGTGAAGGTCCTGCAAAGTTTCATTGACATTTATTACTATAAATTTTAGAGTTTCAGGTCTAATATTTAGATCTTTAATTCATTTTTATTTGACTTTGGTGTATGGTGTATGGTGTTTCACTTTTCTACATGTGGCTGTCCAAATTTCCTAGTATCATTTATTGCATACACCTTCTTGACCCTATTGAATGGTTTTGACCACTTTGTCATATATTAGGTGGTTGTATATATGTATAGGCTCATTTTTGCCTCATTTCTGCTCCACTGATCCAAGTGTCCATTTTTATTCCTGTACATGCTGTTTTGGTTACTATTGCTTTGTAGTATAAACTGAAGTTAGGGAGCATGATATCTCCATAGTTTTCCTTTTTTCTCAGAAATGCTTTGGCAATTTGTGGTTCCACACAAATATTTGGACAAGTTGTTCAATTTGCTTCAAAAATGGCATTGGGGTCTTGCTAGGGATTGCACTGAAACAGTAGATTATAAATAGGATTGAGGTGTTTTGGGTTTTTTTTATTTCCCTTTCATCTGACTCCCTATTTTTATACAGAAATGCCACAGATTTATGTGTATTGATTTTTGTATCACGCTGGCCAGCACATTGATCTCAGTGCCCACCCCTACCCCAAAACTTTCCAGAGGCAACCTAGTGGGCAGCTGGAAATCGCCCTTGGAGGAGGTATGAAAAAGGAAAATTAGACAGTATCTTGTGGCCCACGCTGTGCTGAGCCTGGATCTTTTCATGAGATTGTTCAAGACCCCCCCCCCCAAGAGAATACTTTAGGTAGCAGGGGAGAGAAGTTCTGCAAAGTGTCCAGACTTCAGTTGCCTCTTCAGTCACACAGGAGTGGCAGGGGTCCCTACCTCACAGTGTGGTGGGAATGGAAATGAGGACAGCCTGAGTGAGCCCAGAATGCAGTGGTTGTCATACTCATGGCACTAAATAAAAGCCACCGGAAGATGGAGGGCCAGGGGCTAGGGAACAAACTGCCCTTGGAGAAAGAAATCAGAAAGAAGGGCCCAATGCCCTAAGGGACCAAGCACATCCGTCCAAAAAGATACTTGTATACTTACGTTCATCGCAGCACTTTTTTCAATATTTTCATATATCTTATTTTTTTAATTTTTATTATTGATTTAATAAATATTAACAAGATTGAAAGATAACAGGGGTATAATTTCATACAGTTCCCACCACCAGAGTTCCCTGTCCCATCCACTCCATCGGAAGTTTCTCTATTCTTTATCACTCTGGGAGTATGGACCCAGGATCATTATGGGGTGCAGAAGGTGGAAGGTCTGGCTTCTGTCATTGCTCCTTCACTGGACATGGGCGTTGGCATGTTGATCCATACCCCCAGCCTGTTTCTATCTTTCTCTAGTGGGGTAGGCCTCTGGAGAGTTAGGTTCAAGGACACATTGGTAAGGTCGTCTGCCCAGGGAAGTCAGGTTGAAGTCATGATAGCATCTGCAACTTGGTGGCTAAAAGGTGGTAAGATAGTGGTCTGGGAGGTGTTGAAGTGGATAAAGCATTGGATTCTCAACCATGAGGTCCCAGGTTCAGTCCCCAGCAGCACATGTACCAGAGTGATGTCTGGTTCTTTCTCTCCTATCTTTCTCATGAGTAAGTAAATAAATTCTTTTTTTTTTTTTAAAAAAAAAGGTGGTAAGATATAAAGCAGGAAAATTAGTTTAATAAACAGAAACACAAAGAGAAATATAGCAGATGAAGCTAGGGATTTTCGTATAGGAAGAAGCTAGGAATTCTATTTTAGGTATGACTTTAGTAAGTTTTTGCCAGATCCTAATAGCTAACATGCAGGTGAGCTAAAAGTATTGTCTGGGAAGATGGTGAGTTGAGAATAGGTCTAGAAAGGTGGATCAAAGCAGCAAGTAGCTCCCAAATATGAGGAAATTATATAAATATTGTTAACTGAAACCCCCACCAATCTGACCTACGGCCCATGTCCATTCTTTTTTAACATAAGAGCCTGTGTAACCTCTGAGTCATTCTAGGCTGCACCCATTCCAGGACATCTTTCTTGAGTGGCACAGTAGGTTGAACCAGCCTCCCTTCAGAAAGTCGAGCTGTCTCTCCATTGTAGCAATACAATTTTTGGTAGACAAAACCTGGAAGCAACCTAGGTGTCCAACAACAGATGAGTGACTGAGAATGCTGTGGTCTGTATACACAAGGGAATACTACTCAGCTATTTAAAATGGTGAATTCACCTTCTACATCTCATGAATGGAGCTTGAAGGAATCATGTTGAGATAAGTTAGAAAGAGAAGGATGAATATGGGATGATCTCACTCATAGACAGCAACTGAGAAATAAGAACAAAAGGGAAGTACAAAACAGAACTTGGACTTATTTTGATGTATTGCTCCAAAATAAAGGACTCTGGGGATGGGGACCTTTAGGTTCTGGTGCATGATGGTGGAGGAAGACCTAAGCAGGTGGTGAGAGTGTTTGACAGAAAGTGAGAACTTTTTTTAAAATTTATTTATTGAGGGATTAATGTTTTACATTTGACAGTAAATCAAATAGTTTGTATTTAACATTTCTCAGTTTTCCACATAACAATACAACCTCCACTAGGTCCTCTGCCATCCTTTTTGGATCTATACTCTTCCCCACCACCCATCCCAGAGTCTTTGACTTTGGTGCAATACACCAACTCCAGTTCAGGTTCTACTTGTGTTTTCTCTTCTGATCTTGTTTTTCAACTTCTACATGAGAGTGAGATCATCCCATATTCATCCTTCTGTTTATAACTTACTTCACCTAACATGATTTCTTCAAGCTCCACCCAAGATAGGATTAAAATGGTGAAGTAGTATTCCACTATGTACATATACCACAACTTGCTCTGCCGCTCATCTGTTGCTGGACACCTGGCTTGCTGCCAGGTTTTGGCTATTACAAATTGTGCTTCTAAGAACATAGGAATACACAAATCTTTTTGGATGGGTGTCTTGAGTTCCTTAGGATATATCCCGAGGACAGGAATTGCAGGATCATAGCATAGGTCCATTTCTAGCCTTCTGAGAGTTCTCCAGACTGTTCTCCACAGGGGTTGGACCAATTTACATTCCCACCAGCAGTGCAGGAGGGTTCCTTTGACCCCACAACCTCTACAGCATTTGCTACTGCTACCTTTTCTGATGTATGACATTCTCACATGAGTGAAGTGATATCTCATTGTTGTCAATATTTGCATTTCTCTGACAATCAAAGACTTGGGGCATTTTTTCAAGTGTTTCTCAGCCTTTTGGATCTCTTCTGTGGTGAATATTCTGTCCATGTCCTCTCCCCATTTTTGGATGGGGTTATTTTCTTGTTGTTGAGTTTGGTAAGCTCTTTATGTATTTTGGTTATTAAACTCTTGTCTGTTGTAAGACATGTAAAGATCTTCTCCCATTCTGTCAGGGGTCTCTTGGTTTGGGTAGTGGTTTCTTTTACTGTGCAGAAGTTTTTTAATTTGATGTAGTCCCATAGGTTTGTGCTTGCCTTAGTCTTCTTTGTAATTGGATTTGTTTCATTAAAGATGTCTTCAAAATTTATGCGGAAAAGCATTCTGCCAGTATTTTTCTCTAAGTATCTAATAGTTTCTGGTCTATCATCCAAGTCCTTGATCCACTTGGAATTTACTTTTGTGCTTGATTAAATATAGCAGTTCAGTTTCACCCTTATGCATGTTTCATCCCATTTTTTCCAACACCATTTGTTAAAGAGATTCTGCTTTCCCCATTTAATAGTCTGGGCACCTTTGTCAAAGATTAGATGTCCATACGTGTGGGAGCTTACTTTTGGGATCTCAATTCTATTCCAATGGTCAGTGTGTCTATTCATGTTCCAATACCAAGCAGTTTTGATGACAATGGCCCTATAGTACAATTTGAGATCTAGGAGTGTGATGCCTCCAGTTCTGTTCTTTCTTCTCAAGATTGTTTCTGGAAATTCTAGGTCTTTTCTGATTCCAGATAAACATTTGTAGCATTTGTTCTATTCTCCTAAAAAAATGTGGTTGGGATCTTGATGGGGATAGCATTAAATTTGTATATGGCTCTTGGTAGTATATTCATTTTGATGATCTTAATTCTTCCAGCCCATGAACATGGAATATCTTTCCATTTCTTTGTGTCTTTTTCAATTTCCTTGAGTAGTGACTCATTTTTTTCGCTATACAAGTCCTTCACTTCTCTGGTTAAGTTTATTTCTAGATATTTTATTGTTTTTGTTGCTATAGTAAAAGGAATTGATTTCTGCATTCCAACTTCTTCTAACTTAGTGGCTGCATAGAGGAATGCCATTGACTTTTGAATGTTACTTCTGTAGCCTGACACCTTACTGTATTGCCTGATGATTTCCAAAAGCTTCTTGCTGGATTCCTTAGCTTTTTCTATGTATACTATCATGTCGTCTGCAAATAGGGAGAGTTTGACTTCTTCTCTTCCAATCTTTAATTATCCCTTTAATTCCTTGCTCCTGCCTGATTGCTATGACAAGAACTTGCAACACTATGTTGAATAGTAATGGTGATAGTGGGCAGCCCTGTCTAGTACCTGATCTGAGGGGAAATGCTTCCAGTTTTCCACCATTGAGTATGATGTTGGCTGTAGGTTTCCTATATAGAAATTTCACTATCTTCAGGAATTTTTCATCTATTCCCATTTTTGTAGTGTTTTGATCATAAAGAGATGTTGTATTTTGTCAAAGGCTTTCTCTGCATCTACTGATATGACCATGTGGTTTTTGGTCTTGCTTTTATAGATGTGGTGGATCACATTGATTGATTTACATATATTCAACCAACCTTGCATGCCTGGGATAAAACCTACTTGGTCATGATGAATAATCTTTTTAATATACTGCTGTATATAGTTGGCTAGAATTTTGTTTAGTATTTTAGCATCTATGCTCATCAGAGATATTGGTCTGTAGTTTTCTTTTTTGGTTGTGTCCCTGTCTGCTTTTGGTATCATAGTTGACTTCATAGAAGCTGGAAGAGAGTATTCCAGTGTCTTCAGTCTTATGGGAGACTTTTAAAAGTAGAGGTATTAACTCTTCCTTGAAGGTTTTGTAGAATTCATTTGTAAAACCATCTGGTCCAGGACTTTTATTCTTAGGAAGGTTTTTGATAACTGTTTCAATTTCTTTGATTGTGATGGGCCTGTTCATATTATCTGGTTCTTTTTATTTAATTTTGGAAGTTCGTAGGTATCTAGGAATTTGTCCATTTCTTCCAGGTTCTCTAGCTTGGTGGCATATAGGTGTTCAGAGTAGCCTCACATGATATGTTGAATTTCTGCGGTGTCTGTGGTGATATCTCCTCTTTCATTTACAATCCAATTTATTTGGGTCTTCTTCCTTTCTTGTTTTGTGAGTCTGGCTAAAGGTTTGAGGATTTTGTTCACTCTTTTGAAGAACCAACAATTACTTTCATTGATCTTTTCTATGGTTTTCTTATTTTCAATGTTATTTTTTTCTGCCCTAACTTTAGTTATTTCTGTCCTTCTGGTTGCTTTAGTGTTCCTTTGTTCTTATTCTTCTAGGTCTTTAAGATGTGCAGTCAGGTTGTTTATTTGTGATTTTTCTTGTTTCCTAATGTGTTTGTATGGCTATGAATTTTCCTCTCAGTACTGCCTTAGCTGTGTCCCAAATATTTTGATAACTTGTGTCTTCATTTTCATTGAACTCTCGAAACATTTTGATTTCTTCCTTAATTTCCTCTTTGACCTAGTAATTGCTAAGTAGTGTACTGTTGAGCTTCCACATTTTGGGACTATTACTAATCTTTTGTTGATTGTCAAGTGTTAGTTTAATTCCACTGTGGTCTGAGAAGATGCTTGAGAGAATTTCAATGCTCTTGAATTTTCTGATACTGTTTTTGTGTCCTAACATATGGTTTCTCTTTGAGAATGACCCATGTGGACTTGAGTGAAAAGTGTATTCCAGTTTCCTGGGATGAATGACTCTGAAAATGTCCAATAGTTTTAGTTTATCTATCTCCTCATTTAGCTCCCTCATGTCTTTATTGGTTTTCTGCCTGGATGATCTGTCAAGTTGAAAGAGTAGGGTGTTGAAGTCCCCTACTATGACTGTGTTGCTGTTAATATATTGCTGTAGCTCTTTAGTACATGTTTGATGTACTTAGATAACCTCTCATTGGGTATGTAGCTGTTAATAATTGTTAAGTCTCCTTGATTGACTGATCCTCTGAGCATTAAGTAATGTCCATCCCTATCTTTTTTGATTTTATTTATTTTAAAGTCTATCATGTCAGATATGAGAATAGCTGTCCTTGCCCTTTTTTGTGGGTCATTGGCTTGTATGATAATTTTCCATATTTTCACTTTAAGTCTGTGTTTGTCTTGTTGACTTAGGTGGGTTTCCTGTAGGTAGCATATTGTTCGGTTGTGTTGTCTGATCCATCTTCCTACTCTGTGCCTTTTAATAGGTGAATTCAGGCCATTGACATTTATTGATACCATAGATTGAAGATATTTTAATGTTATTATTGTAGATTTTTAGAGTGTTCTGATATATGGCATATTTATGCTGGTCTTACTGTTTATAGGAGACCTTACAGAACTTCTTTCAGGGTAGGCTTGGTGATAGTTGATTCCTTCAACTGTTGCTTGTCTGAGAAGGTTTTGATGCCTCCATCTAGTGTGAATGACAATCTAGCAGGATACAGTAGTCTTGGTTGAAAGCCTTTCTCATTGAGCACTAGGTAGATATCTTGCCATGCTCTTCTGGCCTGTAGTGTTTGTGTGGAGAAGTTTGATGCTGATCTTATGGGTTTTCCTCTGTAGGTGACTCTTTGTTTTTCTCTTGCAGCCTTCAGGATCCTTTCTTTATCCTTATTCCTTTCCCTTCTCAATATGATGTGTCTTGCTGTCTTTATGTCTGGGTTATTTCTGTTGGGGACCCTCTGGGCTTCTTGAACCTTTATGTCTTTGATGTTGTCTAGACTAGAGAAGTTCTCAGCTATTATGTCCTGAAAAATGCTTTCTTCCCCTCCCTCTCTTTCTTCCTCTGGTAAGCCAATAATGAGTATATTATTTCTTTTGTAGTCATCCCATAGGTCTCTGTTGTTGTTTTCAGTATCTCTTAATCTCTTTTTGAGATCTCTTATTTCTTTTTTAGTTGCCTCTAATTCGTCCACTATCTTGCTAATTCTGTCTTCAGCCTCATTGATTCTATTCTCTCTCCCCTCTACTGTTTTCTGGAGTTCATCTATTTTGTTACCCTGTTCTGATACTGTTTTAGCTTGTTCAGCTAGTTGTGTTCTTAGCTCAGCTATTTCAGCTTTCAGCTCCCTAATAATCTTGAGATAATTAGTATTTTCTTCCAGAGTCTCATTTGATGTTTCTGCATTTCTGATGACAATTCTTTCAAACTCTTTACTCAATCCTGTGACTATTTCCTTAACAAGCGTTTGGATGTTAACCTCACTGTTTTGTGGATCAACTTTTGGGGGGCTTTTAACTGGTCTCTTGTCCTGGTTCATTTCTCCAATATTTCTTCTTGTTGGTTTAATCATTCTGTATAGTATGTTATGAGGTACCTCTCTCAGTACTTTTCAAATACTGATCACTCTTGCCTGGATTGACTTGTGTCTAAGTAAGGTACTTAAAGAGTTCAGAGTTGTGGAAATTAACAATTGTTTCAGTATTATTTCAATCTCTGAATTGGAGCACAGAGGCTGTTAAAAGCCTCTTTTGTTCTTTTTCTTCCCAGTAGGCTACTGGAGCCTGAGGGCTTTTAAACTATAAGTAGGCTTTTTAGCTTAATCACTCACTCCTGACCAAGAGATAAAGCAGGGTGGGGGAGAGATAACACAGTGGTTATGCAAAGAGTTTCTCACACCCCAAGGATCCAAAGCTCCAGGCTCAATTCAGCTTTTCTGCTAAGCCAGACAGCATTGCTGGGCCCTGTGAGTTTCTAAACAAGTCCTGTTTATAGTCTGTAGGTTCTGAGGCAACTATTCACCATGTTCTCATCAGGAGAACAATGTGAAAAGGCTCCCACTATATAGCCCCACTGCTAGGCCACTGAGATGTAGCTCTTCTCCTGATTTTCCTGGTCAGTTCTCTGTTCCCAGATGTCAGCACAGGGCCTCCCCCCTGCTGCTCCAGCCTTTGAGAGCAGTAGCAATGGAGACTCACAGTTGCATTTGGTGAGTCTTAGGGGAGTCCTCTCCTCCCTTCAGCAGTCTTTTTATTGGTAAAGCATACTGGAGTTGGTGCCTCAACTGGTAAACTGCTGGACTGTTACCAGCCGCTCAATCTCTCCCTAGGCTTCCTCCCTGTCCACAAGCCACACGTGCTTGCACTCACCAGTGGTTTGGTGGGTTCCTGAAGTCATTCTAGTCTTCCCTTGTTGGGGTCCCAGGTGGTCTCCTTTGGTATTCCTAGTTGACCCGGGAGAGGAGAGGAGAGAAACACAGCTGCTCTAAAGTGAGAACTTTTATGCATGTACCAGCAACTGTATCTACTATTGACTGTAAGCCCATTAAGTCCCAGTTTGTTTATTTATTTATTCCCTTTTGTTGCCCTTGTTGTTTTATTGTTGTAGTTATTATTGATGTCATTATTGTTGGATAGGAGAGAGAGAAATAGAGAGAGGAGGGGAAGGCAGAGAGGGGGAGAGAAAGATAGACACCTACAGATCTGCTTCTCCGCTTGTGAAGCAACTTCCCTGCAGGTGGGGAACCGGGGTCTCAAACTGGGATCCTTATGCTGGTCCTTGCACTTTGTACCACCTGTGCTTAACTCGCTGTGCTACCGCCCAACTCCCAATTCCCAATATTTTTTTAAAAGGACACATTTTGTGTCAAGCGAATGACAGTGGGTCACAAGGCCCAGGGGATCCCCATATACAGAAAAATAAAAATAAAAAATAAAAAAAGAAGAGTTCTCCTCCTACCACTATCCTTTGTCAGGGTGACAGAAGAGGCTCTGTTCCCAAACGCACAGGTGTGCTGTGCTGGGCAACTGGGTGGAGTGGTGACCTTGCCCCACTGCAGGCACCACTAAACCCCTGCAAGGGGGCACTTTCTCCTCCAGTGAAGCCTGCACTCTCATGTTTTCTCACAGCCAATTTTCAAAGTTAGAAGATGATGAGCTTATTTACTAAACAAATATGTCTGTTTTGGATCCGTTTGTCATCTCCCTTGATTCCTTTCTTGCCTCCCATTGCTGGGCAGATTGGGGTGGGGGATGGGTGGGTGGTGTTTGGAAAATTCAAGCCATTGGTCTTCTTGGACCCAAAAGTTATTTACAGAGCCCAGGATTTACAGTCAGGGAGGTGTTTGTTTTTTTTTTTTTTTTTTACAGAAATGAGCAAATCCTAGACATTTTCTATGTATACAGACCTCCTTTCCAACAGTTATGAAAGAACATTTTAAACTTTAAATGAGAGCCCTGTTGCATCTCAACGGTAAGTTCCATCAAAACATGGCATTGAAAGGAAGCAGGTCATATGGGGTAGCCACCTTTGAATCCAAAACTCTCCCGACGTTCTTCCTCCAAGCCCATGATCCTGCCTCCATTCCCTCTGTGCCTGATGTTAAAGCACATGCTGGTAGCATGTACTCACAGATAGAATTCAACCCAGTGTCAGGGAAACTTGAACTGTTTTGAACAGACATCCCTCTTCCAGTTCCACCCTTCACAGAAGGAGGCCTGCAGCTGCTCTATACCAACTGTCTATCCAGCTGCCATTAGATCAAATTACCCCTGCTTCTGGGTCCCCTCTCCACATCCCACCCTGGGCCCCTCCTCTGGCCCACTAGCTGAAATGACCTACATTGGAAGTCAGCTCTTGGATTCCACCTTTTTTTTTTTCATTTTCACAATGAAAGAGTCAATTATAGCTACCCCTCATGCTCAAAAATGGAGACGGGGCATTAGGTTAAATAAAAGCTCATATCCCAAGAAACAGACTGTGACAGAGATGGCCTGAATAGGGAACCAAGCAAAAAGTTACCTGGATTAGAGAGGACTAGTTTCATCTCTCTCTCTCTCTCTCTCTCTCTCTCTCTCTCTCTCTCCTCCCCCCTTCCCCACTGTATTGAGGAAATGGTGGTTTACAAGACTATTGTTTTAGAAGTGCAGTTTCTGGGAGTCGGGCGGTAGCGCAGCGGGTTAAGCGCAGGTGGCACAAGGTGCAAGGACTGACATAAGGATCCAGTTCAAGCCCCCGCCTCCCCACCTGCAGGGGAGTTACTTCGCAGGTGGTGAATCAGGTCTGCAGGTGTATATCTTTCCCTCCCCCTCTCTGTCTTCCCCTCCCCTTTCCATTTCTCTCTGTCCTATCCAACAACAATGGCATCTATAATAACTACAACAATAAAACAAGGACAACAAAAGGGAATAAATAAATAAATAAATAAATAAATAGAAATTTAAAAAGAAGTACAGTTTCTTTAACCCTCTGGGAGTATGGATCCAAGGTCATTGTGGGATGCAGAAGGTTGAAGGTCTGGCTTCTGTAATTGCTTCCCCGCTGAACATGGGTGTTGACTGGTCGATCCATACTCCCAGCCTGTCTCTCTCTTTCCCTAGTAGGGTGGGACTCTGGGGAAGTGGAGCTTCAGGACACATTGGTGGGGCTGTCTGTCCAGGTAAGTCTGGTCGGCATCCTGCTAACATCTGAACCTGGTGGCTGAAAAGAGAGTTAACATACAAAGCCAAACAAATTCTTGAACAATCATGAACTTAAAAGGCTGGACTAGTGCAGATGAAGAGTTGGGGGGGTCCTCCATTTGTAGATAGCTAGTAGGCATATTTTAGTTAAATTCCAATGGGCCTGTGACTATACTAGTTTTTTTTTTTTTCCCTGAGCCTGAAATCTGTTATACAGGTGGATCCAAGTTATTGTCTGGGGAGCTGATGTCATGGCTGGAAAAGAAACAAAAAGTTGGATCATGGAAAAGAGTAGCTCCCTAATATGGGAAAGGGGTATAAATATTGTTGACTGTAAATTCCATCTATTGGGAGGGGATGGGATACGGAGTTCTGGTGGTGGGAACTGTGTGGAGTTGTACCCCTCTTATCCTATGGTTTTGTCAGTGTTTCCTTTTTATAAATAAATTAAAAATATGTATCTTTAAAAAAGAAGTTCAGTTTCCAGAGTCGGGTGGGGCAGTAGTGTAGCGGGTTAAGCACACATGGTGCCAAGCGCAAGTATCAGCATAAGGATACCAGTTCGAGCCCTGGGCTCCCCACCTGCGGGGGAGTCGCTTCACAGGTGGTATTGCAGGTCTGCAGATGTCTATCTTTCTCTCCCCCTCTCTGTCTTCCCCTCCCTCTCTCCATTTCTCTCTGTCCTATCTAACAGTGCTGACATCAATAACAACAACAATAACTACAACAACAGTAAAAAAAAAAAAAAAAAAGACAAGGGCAACAAAAGGGAAAATAAATAAATATTTTAAAAAAGAAAATAAAAAAGTAGTACAGGTTCACATGTCTCCAGGATAGGTATTAGCCTATGTCACTCTGTTCCAAACCGTCATCCTCCACAGTCAAAAGGCACTGGATCTCTGTTCATCCACGAAGTCCCACTCTTCCCTCCCAACCTCTAAATTCCCAACCTGAAGCAATAAACCACAGTGCATTAAATTTCACCTCTGCTGCCCCTTGTTTTGTTTCTTATGTCCCACCTATAGTAAAGTTGCCTGGCATTCATCCTCTTTCTAGCTCATCTCACTTAGCCTGATCCCTTCTAGTTCCATCTATGTTGTAACAGAAGACAAAGCATTTCATGCTTTCTCACAGCCAAGTAATGTTTTGTTGGGTATAGATGCCACAACTTCCTTAATCACTCATCTGCCATTGGACACTTGGGCTGTTTCCACATTTGGACTATTACAAATTATGGTGCCATGAACACAGGCAGACATAGATCTCTTCAGATAAGTGGGTTTGTGTTCTTTGGATAGATGCCTAGGAAAGGAATTGCAGGATTGAATGGTAGGTTCATTTTTAATATTTTAAGGAATCTCTGGACTGTTTTCCACAGGGACTTGACCAGTTTGCATTCCCACCAACAGTGTAAAAGGGGTCCTCTCTCTCCACATCCTCTCCAGCATTTGTTTTGTCCCTCTAGATGTAGGCTGTTCTCACGGATGTGAGGAGTAGCTCTTAGTTTTCCTGATTTGCATCCTTCTGATAATTATCATGGCTCTCTTTCATTTTTTTTCACCCTTGTTGTTCAATAGCATCACACAGGATGAAATTCTCAGTCTCTATCCAGTGCCAAATTTTTTTTTTACTTTTTGAAAGTATTTTCCCCGTGTTTGTGTGTAATTTGCAGGAGTCATGAGTATCAAGAACTACGACAAAAAAAAATGAGGCAGGAGGCTCACAGGGAGTAAGAGGTAAAGAACACAGACTTCAGGGTCCCAGTCACTCTTACTTGTGTGTTGAGTTGTTACCACACAGGCACTTAAGTGTATACTAATTTTCCAGCAATGCAGCCTGAAAATCAGCACATTGAGTTAAACATTTAACACCCAGGAAAAGCCAAATGCTCAGTGGGGGTGTGTGTCCTCCAGTGGTATTTTTATGGAAGGAAACATGATTTGAAACAAATGTCCCAGCAGAAGCTGAGCTTATGCTTGGGGAACCACACAGCACATAAGGTTTGAAAATGTTACCCATTAACAGTGCAGTCTTCAGCCTTGGCCCCCGCCATTGTTAGTATGTGTGTTCAGTTCCCTGTACTGACCCACCTGTGTGTACAAGTGTCTTCACTCACTTGCACAGATTAGTGGCAAAACCTGGTAGTCACACTGCTTACAGGAGTGAAATGGACTAGTGACTCAGCCCCAGGCCAAGAAGGAAATCTCACAATGGTGGGTGGGATTATATATCTGGGTATCCCTAGAGCTTCCTAGGACCAGCATGAAGCATGAAGCATGAAGCTGTTTCCTGTCCAAGGTTAAGAATCTGAGTTCTCACTAGGGAAAGATAGAAACAGGCTGGAGATATGGAACAACCTGTCAATGCCCAAGTGCAGCAAAGAAGCAATTACAGAGACCAGAACTCCCACTTTAAGCATCCCAAAAAGAATCTTGGTTCATACTCCCAGAGGGGGAGAAATGTTAGGGGAAGATGATTAGAGGGCTCTGAATCCCAATTCCATCAGGACCCAGAGAGAAAAGAGGAAAAAAGGAAGGACATTTGGAAGTAGTAATAGTTGTAGTTACGACTTAAAATGGAAGAGAAGGCAGGGACATAAAAAAAATGGAGAAAAAATAGATAGATAGATAGATAGATAGATAGATAGATAGATAGATAGATAGATAGACAGACAATTATAGAAATTATAGTCAACCCATATCTGTGACCTTGAGAGAACTACTGCAGTTTCCAATGGAGGGAGTGGAACACAGGACTCTAGTGGAGGGAATGATGTGGAATTGTACCCCTGTTAGTTTTTAATTTTGTAAATCATTAAGAAAAATAAGATTTAAAAAAGAAAAAGAAGATGAATCTGCATCCGAGTACTTTAAACCCAAACAAGCTTTCCCCTCCTCCCCCATCCCACTCCCAAGCTTCTGCCTGGGTATCATGAAGGAGCTGGAAAGCTCCTGCCTGTGATGGTGAACAAGGAAGCTGAGAAGTAGGGGTGACCCCATCCACAGCCAGGAGAGACCCCAGAGCTACAGAGAAGCTGTGGAGGCATGACCAGGCAACTTTGCCATAGTTCTCATTTATTTCTCTGCCTGCCTGGATGCCCGCCCGCCGTTTCTCTTTCTTCATTCATTTGTACATGCATTCCTCTGGTATTTACCGAACGCCTATTTCAGGCATAAGCCTGTGCTCGCCAGGAGAGTAGTATACAGAAGATACTTGTTTTCTCCTCTCCTCCTCAACGGCTCTTCTCTCTTTTCCTCTCTCCCCATAATTCAGCGGTAACAGGGGTGGGTGGAGGACTATCCAAACTGTGTCCCCGTAGGAGACATCTGTGCCAGGAATTTCTGGCAGTCCCCATGGAGAGTGGCAGATTGATGGGACTCTAGTTGGGACTAAGAAGAGGCTGGAGGAAGGTGGGGGCCAGAGGTGCCTTGCAGCCAGGCGGCCTGTTGGGCCTGTTCTATAGCTTCCATTTACCAGCCACTTGCTCTGTGCCCAGACCAGTATGTGCCATTTCTCATGTCCCATCCAACCCTCCCAGCCCATGCTCAGAGGCAGTTATCACAACTGGCCCAGTTCATTTGAGAAAACCAAGGTCAGGAGAGGGAAGTGATTTACCCAAGGTCACACACCTAGGGAGTACAAGACATACAATTCAGGTTTAGGTCTGCATTTCTCCAATAGCCAGGATTTTCTATTTTTAGTTCTTTGTTGTCATCGCCAAGGGCTTCACTCTTCTGGCCCAAGTGTTTCCAACAGAAAGCAAAAAACAGAGAGACAGAGGAAAGGCACTACGGCACTGAAACATTCCCCCAAGGTTTTTTGTTGGTTTGTTTTTGTTTTTGTTGGGGAGGGAGGGCAGGCTCAAACCTGGGTCAAATACAGGATAAAACAGGTACCCTCCTGGGTGTACTATTTTGCTGGTTCTGCTCAGGGGCCTGAGAAGCTCAGATGTGGCTTAGATGTCAGCACAGATACTGATCTGGGGCTTCTAGCAGGTTATATGAGCCCTGCTCCTATGCATTGTTGAGCTGAGTATCTAGCTTCAGTAGTTAATTTTTTTTTTCCATACTAGCTACATTTATTGAGAACTTACATTGAGTACAGTCAGGAACTATACTGAACAGCTTCCACCAGTGGTCTCATTTGATTGTCTCAATAATTCTGTGAAGTCGTGTTATTAGATCATCACCACTGTTACCCTCATTTTACGAAGGAGGAAAACAAGGTAGAAAATAACAAGCTCAAGATCGCACAGCTGCAAAAACAGAGTTGAGTTTCATTCCAGTTTCTCTGCTACACCAAAGTCACCCAGCTACCAGACTACCCTTTCTCAAGCCCTCTAGGATCTCACTATTTTCAAATATTTCCCCACACTTTCTTCTTTCCCTTTTCTTTTAATAGTTTTTTAAAAAATATTTATTTATTTATTCCCTTCTGCTGCCCTTGTTTTATTGTTGTAAGTATTATTGTTGTTGTTATTGATGTCGTCATAGTTGGATAGGACAGAGAGAAATGGAGAGAGGAGGGGAAGACAGAGACGGGGAGAGAAAGACAGACACCAGCAGACCTGCTTCACCACCTGTGGAGCGACTCCCCTGCAGATGGGGAGCCGGAGGCTTGAACTGGGATCCTTACTCCGGTCCTTGTACTTCGCATCACGTACATTTAACCCGCTGTGCTATCGCCCAACTCCTATCTTTCCCTTTTCTCTCCAGAGAAGTGCTTGGGAGTTTCAGTATATATTTAGGTCACACATCAATGTTTTTGTCTGTCTTTTTTTTTCTTTTTCTTTCTTCCTTCCTTTTTCAAATAAAAGTGAGAGACAGAGAGAGTTAGAGAGAGAGGAGAGACCCCTGCAGCATTGTTCTGCCATTTCACACCTGTAGTTAGGGACTGAGAGCTTGAACCATATCCTCCAGCATGATAATATGTGCACTCTACCTGGTGTACTCTATTAAGCCCCTATTTCTGTCTTATCACATGAGCTAATCATTGTCTCCTCAGTGGCTTCCTTATCAAGACTGCTGATTACCCCAAATATCCAATTAGCTGACTCTGAGAGTTCCAAGGTCGTAGACAATCAGAACAAAAATATCACTGTTTCTATTACTATACTGATTATTATATTGTGTTCTAATATTCTAATATTATATTTAATTATAGCATCTATGATTATATGTAAATCCATACAAAATCTATAGTAAAATATGTGCGTGAATTTTATATCATCTAATCTTAACTATTCTAATTGTCTGTTCTAATATTACCACACACCAAATTCCCAGTCACCCTTAGTTGTGCACGGACTCATTAAGAAAACAGAATAGAGCCATACATCCTGTTTGGCAGTAGAGCACGGAATTTGCAAGGCTAAGGTCCCCTGGATTCAATCTCCAGAACCTCCTGTGCCAGAACTGAGCAGTGCTCTGACCTGTCTGTCTGTCTGTCTGTCTCTCTATTTATCTATCCGTCTGCCTACCTATCTGTCTATCTATCTATCTATCTATCTATCTATCTATCTATGTATCTAGTAGGTTGTCAGAAAGGTCATGATGTATTCTTCTGGTTTTCTGTGTATATCTACCTCTCTCTCTCTTTCTCTCTCTATCATAGTTAAATCTTTTTAATGAGGAAAAAAAACAGAAATCTTTTCATCTTAGACCTAGTGAAATGCTGCTTAAATTTGGTTTACAAAAATATGCCCTTCCAGGTCTATTATCTTCCACAAATAGAGTCTCTGAAAGAAAGGCTAAAAATCCTCCTCCCTGAAAATCTATTTTATAAATGACAAAGAGCTAACTCACAGCATGGGATCCGTGCCTTGCCATGTATGTAGCCCAGGTTCAAGCTCTGGTGCTATGGTGTCTCTTCCTTTCTTTCTGTCTCTATTTGATTGAAAAAACAACCTTGGGTGGTGAGGTTACGCATGTGTGAAGCATACTCTGGGGGGGGGGGAGTGGTGGCCCAGGGGAAACTTGCATATTTAGAGACTTGCAATTTAAAGGTGCCTGAGCAAAGAAGAATATGTTCTAAACCACCATATCCTTTGATAAAGACAACCCGATATGCTCCTTTGATCAGTTCTTCCCTGATATTTCCATAGCACAACCACCTAAGAGACCAGGCAGTGGCCATTTTGTTCTCAAGTTTTTCTTGGAACCAAAGTGCAAAGAAATTCTCCCCTATCTCCCAATCCCCTGCCTGGGGTCATGCCCTTGGAGAACGTCTTCTGTTTCAGCCTCTACTTTAGGCAGTCAGAAAAATCACTCTGGCAACCCATAGAATGAGCACCTGCTTCTGCTATTGTCCCGAAGTGAACATGTTAATCCCTGGGTTTAGGGGAATTTCGCCTTCCTCACAAAATGATCAGGCCCTCACAACAGGTTGGCGCTGCTGGTCTAATGCCTGAGTGTTGATTCCTAACAGGTGGGTGCCACAGTTGTTCAGCTCTCCTTAGGAACCAGGGCAAGGCCCATTCTATATTAGATTCTACACAAAGAGTCTGAGAGAATGCCAAATGGTATTGTTGAGAGATATGGATTCAGTTCTTTTCTTGTGCTTGTTACTTTTTTTTTTTTTTAAGATTTATACTTACTTTTAGAAGAAAGGGAGGAAAAGAGACCAGAGCCCTGATCAGCTCTGGCATGCGATGGTGCCAGGGACTAAACCCAGGTCCTGCAGGCCTTGGGCATGGAAGTCCCAACCTCTAACACTGAAATATCCCTGGCTAGTGGCTTTGACCAAGATCTAAGAGTGTCTCAACCCTACTGCTTTCTTTCTATTTACTAAGTGAACTCGGAAATGCATGATTTCACCAGTCCCAGGGTGACTTTTCACCCTTCTTATTTCACACACACACACACACACACAGAGAGAGAGAGAGAGAGAGAGAGAGAGAGAGAGAGAGAGAGAGAGAGAGGAAGAGAGACACCACAGCACTAGAACTCTTACCCACTGTCATGGCTTCTTCATGATGTGCCAGGATTTGAGCCTACGCCATGAACACAAGAAGGTACTGGCCCTACCCAGTAAGAGATCTCTCCAGCTCCAAGTGTCCTTATTTAAAGGGCAAAGTAAGGGGCTAGATGGTGGCACACTGGTTGAGCAGACACACTACTATGTTCAAAGACCCAGATTCGATCTTCTGGTCCCCCCTGCAGGGGGGGGGGATTCATATGTAGTAAAACAGTGCTATGTCTCTTTTTCTCTCTCCCTCTGTCTCCCCCTTCCTTCACAATTTTTCTCTGTCTCTATCAAAAGTAAATAAATTGAAATGTTTTAAAAATAAATTAAGTATAGGGGCTGGGTGGTGGCACACCTGGTTGAGCATACATGTTACAATGTGCAAGGACCCGGGTTTGAATCCCTGATCCCCACCTGCAGGGGGAAAGCTTCACAAGTGGTGAAGCAGTACTGCAGGTGTCTCTCTGTCTTTCTTTCTTTCTATCACCCCTTCCTTCTCAATTTCTGGCTGTCTCTATCCAATAAATAAATAAATATAATAAAAGGCATGCTGCTCTAGTTATCCTTTGTCCTTTTCAGCAGCCTTTTGCCAGCTTACAGATGGGTTATAATGTGCCTTGTTGGTTCCTCTTTGTTCCTTCCTCTATAGTTTCTCTCCTACTGTCCTGGAAATCCTGCTCTCACTTGGAATCCTCAGGTTTAAAACCTTTTGATTTATTTTTGAGGGAAGGGGAGTGAAGGAAAGTGGAAGGAAGAGAGAGAGAGAGAAGGAGAAAGGGAGAGAGAGAGAACCAGAGTATACTTCAGCTCTGGCATAAGGTACTGAAAACTGACTCTGCAGCCTTTTATTTTATTTTGTAAAATTTAGACACTAAAATGTTTGTGAAAAGTCAATTTTTGCCCAGACTTTAGGGCTGCCTAGCTCTGGTTGCTTAGTACATGGGCAGTGATGAAAAGTCACCCACTAACTCAACCACTGGGCTGTTTGCCCTCCACCCAACCCGACCTGAAACTAAACCCTCTCTGGGCTTCCTAAACATCAGACTTGTAAACGAAGCCCAACCAACCTCAACTTCCTCTTCCTTTTCCTCCTCCTGCTCTTCTTCCTCCTCCTCTATTTTTTTTTTTTTAAAAAACACAGTAATATTAGACATAGACAGCCCCTGTCCTTGAGGTAGAGCTGGGAGAATGTGACTCCCTGTTTCTGAATGAACATTAAGAGCTTGGGAAAACATGGTACCCTTTTTTTCATTCAGGAAGATTTATTAGGTGAGCTTGCAAACTATTATTCATAGTTGGGGGTCACCATATTTGGTGGCTCTGTACAGAGCCACACACATTGGCCTTGTCAAAATAGATTGGGAAGGCCTAAAATACAGTGCGTCCTGGGGTTCACTACGTTCGGGGGGCTGCCTGAGGCTCAGGGAATGAATGCATTACGTTGGAATCAAGAATGACTGCTTGCTCTCAGGAAGTCTAAAATATAAGGAGTGATAAAATGTAAACAGTAATCTTGAATTATCTTCTCTAAGTGCCATGGAATTTCTGTCTCTCATTTACTGCCTTGCTTCTCCTTTTCTCTCGATTTCCCTTGCTTGAAAAGCTATTAATTTCCCCACCTCCCCATCACCCTGGACTATGATCCCATAAACAATCTATGCCTCTCTTTTATGGCCTCTTTTCGCAAATGCTTTTTGCTGTTCTCTGTCTCTTAGAATTTTGGCATAGACTACGGAGAGAAGTGAGGAAGCTTCATGAGTGTGGCAAGGCTTCCAATTCTGCTTTGTGTTTTTCTTTTTATAGTTGAAAAATGCAAACTTTTTAAATTTAGTTCTTTGTTTTTAATGATTTAATATAATGATTGACGAGATTGTAGGATAAGAGGGGTACAATTCCATACAATTCCCACTACCAGAGTTCCCTGTCCCATCCCCTCCATTGGAAGCTTTCCCTATTCTTTATCTCTCTGGGAGTATGGACCCAAGGTCATTGTGGGATGCAGAAGGTGGAAGGCCTGGCTTCTGTAATTGCTTCTCTGCTCAGCATGGGCGTTGACAGGTCGATCCATACTCCCAGCCTGTTTCTCTCTTTCCCTAGTGGGGCGGGGCTCCAGGACACATTGGTGGGGTAATCTACCCAGGGAAGTCAGATTGCGGTCATGGTAGAATCTGTAACTTGGTGGCTGAAAAACATGCTGCTCTAGTTCTCCTTTGTCCTTTTCAGCAGCCTTTTGCCAGCTTATAGATGGGTATAATGTTCCTCTTTGGTTCCTCTTTGTTCCTTCCTCTATAGTTTCTCTCCTACTGTCCTGGGAATCCTGCTCTCACTTGGAATCCTCAGATTTAAAGCCTGTTTATTTATTTTTTGGGGGGGGAGGGAGAGTGGAAGGAAGAGAGAGAGAGGGAGAGGGAGAGAGAGAGAGAAGGAGAGGGAGAGAGAGAACCAGAATACACTTCAGCTCTGGCATAAGGTACTGAAAACTGACTCTGCAGCCTCTGGAGCCATAAGCATGCAAGTCCTGCGCTCTAATGCTAAGCTGTTCCCCCTGGCCTTGTTGTGTGTTTGTCTATTTGTTTTTTTCTGGTTTTGCCACCAGGGTTATCACTGGGACTCAGTGCCAACACAACCCCACAACTCCCAACAGCCTTTTTTTTCCTTTTTCTTTGATAAAGAATAAGAGAGAAGGAAAGATAGGGAGAGAGAGAGAGAGAGAGAGGGAGTCGGGTGGTAGCGCAGCGGGTTAAGTGCAGGTGGCACAAAGCACAAGGATCCCGGTTCAAGCCCCTGGCTCCCCACCTGCAGGGGAGTCGCTTCACAGGCGGTGAAGCAGGTCTACAGGTGTCAGTCTTTCTCTCCCCCTCTCTATCTTCCCCTCCTCTCTCCATTTCTCTCCGTCCTATCCAACAATGACGACAACAATAACAACAACAATAATAACTACAACAATAAAACAAGGGCAACAAAATGGAATGAATAGATAAATAAATAAATAATAATAAATAAATAAAAAGAGAGGGAGAGAGAGAGCTGCAACGCTGCTCCATTCCTCATGAATCTTCTCTCCTGCAGATAGGGATGTGGAGTTTGAATTCCAGTCCTTGTGCATGGTGATGTGTGTGAGCTACCGGGTGAACCACCACCCAGCCTCCCTGTTGAGACTTTAGTTTAAGAGTTTCCTACCCTTTCTGATCCTCAATGCCTTCATATTAAAATGAGGCTGTTTATAACAGTACCTATCATACAGGGTGATTAAGAAGATGAACTGGTAGTCTGGGAGGTGGAGCAGTAGACAAAGCACTGGACTCTCAAGCATGATGTAGTAAGTTCAATCCCTGGAAGCACATGTACCAGAGTGATGGCTGGTTCTTCCTCTCTCTCTCCCCCTCTTCTCACTAATAAATAAATAAAATCTTTTTTAAAAAAAGATGATGAACTGAAATGTGACATGGGCCTGATGCCTCAAATGAACAGCCTTGTCTAATGGGTGGACTTGATTTATCTTTGTCCCCATAGCTCAAAGCCTACAAAGAAAGCTTTACAAAGTGGGAGAGGACAGGGTCAGCACTAACACAGACTTGGCTAGTGTCGAACGAGGTCTGCCCCCCTCCCCAGCCTGTGACATGGATCTCAGGTGGATTCCTGTAACTGCTCCATTCTCCCTCTTGTCTTTTTCCCTGGTCGTGGATTATTTTAGAAAGCTTGGTCCCAACCCCACTGCTATTTACCACCCCAGAACTTCTCTTAGCTTTTGTCAACCAGGGAAAGTTGTTCCTGGAGTCCCTCTGTACTGCGGTTTTCTCAGGCTTCCTTTGCCAAATGTCAGCTCTGCTCCCTTCCCTGCGTGTTACATATTTGACAGATTTATTGCCATAAATGACCATATGTGCCAGTCCCAGTTCGGGGCGCCAGTTGCCGGTCTCTGTTCAGGGCGCCATATGCTGGGGGGCTAGCTTCGCGGGCGGGAGAGAGATGACCAGGGACTCATGGCTGAGCTAGGAATGCAGTTCAATCTTTATTGACAAGTGGGGATGCAGTTCAACAATCTAATCTCTTCTAATCACAATTCTGTCCTATATATCTCCTGAGGCGGAAGTGTCAGGAAGAGGAAGTACATAGGATAGGGGGTGGGGAGAAGGAAAATAGCGCACGAACCAGTGGGGATTAAACCAATGAAAACAATGATTATGTAAATAGACTACAACATCAAGCAATGCAACAGAAGGGGTCTTAGAAGCAGAATTTAGAAGCAGACCAACACATATGTGCTCAGATTTTTTTAAATCCTTGGGTTATGCAATGGCTTAAAACAATGCAAAAAAATCATGTTCAGAAGGGAAGAAGTCATTTCCATGAGTCCTTTCTAAGTGAAATGGAAAATACTTACATTGTGTGTCACATGCAAAGGTGTGAAATTGCACTTCCTCAATGTTTATAGTATTGCAACCCAATGACAAATCAGGAAATTAAACAAAAAAAAAAAATACAGGGAGTCGGACGGTAGCACAGCAAGTTAAGCTCACATGGTGATAAGTGCAAGGATCATCATAAGGATCCCAGTTGGGGCCCCCGGTTCCCCACCTGAAGGGGAGTCATTTCTCAGGCGGTGAAGCAGGTCTGCAGGTGTCTGTCTTTCTCTCCCCCTCTCTGTCTTCCCCTCCTCTCTCCATTTCTCTCTGTCCTATCCAACAATGATGATATCAGTAACAACAATAATAACTACAACAATAAAATAACAAGGGAAACAAAAGGTAATAAATAAATAATTTTTTAAATAATTTTTTTTAATTTTTATTTATTTTTTATTTTTTATTTATTTATTCCCTTTTGTTGCCCTTGTTGTTTTATTGTTGTAGTTATTATTGATGTCGTTGTTGTTGGATAGGACAGAGAGAAATGGAGAGAGGAGGGGAAGACAGAGAGGGGGAGAGAAAGACAGACACCTGCAGACCTGCTTCACTGCCTGTGAAGGGACCTGCCTGCAGGTGGGGAGCCGGGGGCTCGAACCGGGATCCTGACGCCGGTCCTTGAGCTTAGCGCCACCTGCACTTAACCCGCTGCGCTACAGCCCGACTCCCTAAATATTTTTTTAAATACACAGGAATTTGAAGTGATTACAAAGAGTACTTCTCCCGGGGCTGGGCGGTGGTGCACCCAGTTGAGTGCAAATATTACAATGCACAAGGATCTGGGTTCGAGCCCCCAGTCTTCACCACACAAGCAGTGAAGCCGTGCTGCTGCTGCCTCTCCCTCACTATCTCCCTCTCGATTGCTTTATGTCTCTATGTCTCTATTCAATAAATGATAATGAAATAAAAAGGTTGTTTGGGGAGGAAGGAAGGAAGGAAGGAAGGAAGGAAGGAAGGAAGGAAGGAAGGAAGGAAGGACACTTATCCTATAGCTGCTGTGTCAAGGAACAGTGCTCCAATCTTTTAAAGCCAATGCTACCCCCAACCCCAGTGTAGTCCTCTCAGCAATCACACTGCTCAGAAAGGTCATGTCAGCCCCCCATTCCTTAGAGCTGGACAGGAAGTCCCGTTGTGGGTATGTTCTACGTCATGATCCACTCTCCCATCTGCCCAACCACCTTTGCCCTCAATTGCCACCAATATCATTAAGCTCCAGACAGAGCCAAACCCTGGTTAAGGGCTCTCAAGATTCCTGTTAGACAATATTACATAGTGTTCTATATGTATGCATGATATGTGTGTGTTCCCTCGTGTGTGTCCATCGTATGTGCTCACTGTGAGCACATCATAAGATGCTATTACAGAGGCCTGGCACATTCTGATAATATGTTATGAATGCAACATGGGACCATGCACATAGGGCATTCTGTGACAAAACCTTAATGACCCTCTAATGTAGCCTTCCACCCCTATAGTACAGGAAGTCCCTCTCCAGTCATCTTGATGAGAGATCATCCAGTCTACTCTCTACCTGAATGCTCCAACAGGAAAACTTGGTCCCACACCAACCATCTCCTTTCTTTTCCAGAGACCTTCTAGAGTTAAGAAAGTCTTCTTGGTCAACTCAACTCTCCTTCCCTAACATCATTTTCTTGTAGACATCAAACACCAGAACTGGCATCCCTTTTGATAGGCCCTTTTCCTTTTTTAAATTTTTTAATTATATCTTTATTTATTATTGGATAGACAGAGAGAAATTGAGAAGGGTGGAGGAGGTAGAGAGGGATAGAAACAGAGAGACATCTGCAGCCCTGCTTTCCCTCTGCAGGTAGGGACCAGGGCCTTGAACCCGGGTCCTTGCACACTATAATCTATACAGTTAACCAGGTTCCCCCCACTCCAGGATAAATCAGCAGCCCCTTTCTTTCTAGCTGTTTCTTTCAAGTCCTTAGTGCCTCATCATCTTTCTAATTCCAAATGGTTTGTAAAGTTGAAACAAGGCATAGAGTCAGATCATTAATATTTACAAACTCTTCTCTTGGAAAGGCATGTGTATCTGTTCAATTTGTTGAGAGCATGTGTTTATCAGTATGCTAGGACAGCTACACAAAGTACCATAAATCAGGAACCTGAAAAAAAACAAAAAAAAATGTGTTATCTCACAGCTCTGAAAGTCTAAGTTCTCTCTCTTTCTCTCTCTACCTCCCCCCATCCCCTCTGGTTCTAGGAGAAGATCCTCTTTTTCTCTTCTAGTTGCTGATGCCTGTTGACAGCCCTTGACATTCTTTGACTTGTGAATGCATCACTCTATGGATGTGATAAGGCTGTCTTCTCCCTGTATGTCTACATATCATATTTCCTCTGCATACGTCTGTCTCCAGAATTCCCATCAGTAAGGACAGCAGCCATCTTGGATTAGAGCCTACTCAGATGACCTCGTTTTGGCTTGATTTCATCAGTGAAAATTTCATTGTAGAGATTCTGTTTCCAGATAAGATCTTGGGGCTAGTACTTCAACATATTATTTAAGTTCAAAGTCTGGGGCAATGAGAAAAATTTCATAAAATATTTCTTTATTCTTCGTTAATAGAATATAAAATATAGATTGCTCTTTATAAGGCACCCCTTTGGGGATTGGGAGGTAGTGCAGCAGGTTAAGCACACATGGCATGAGGCACATGGACCAGCATAAGGATCCTGGTTTGAGCCCCTGGCTCCCTACCTGCAGGGGGTCGCTTCATAAGCAGTGAAGCAGGTCTGCAGGTGTCTATCTTTCTCTCGCCCTCTCTGTCTTCCCCTCCTCTTGCAATTTCTCTCTGTCCTGCCCAACAACAACAATAACAATAACAACAAGGGAGAATTGGCTGCCAGGAGCAGTGGATTCATAATGCAGTCACCAAGGCCCTGCAATAACCCTGGAGGCAAAAAAAAAAAAAGAAAAAGAAAGAGAGACAGAGAAAGAGAAAGAGAAAGAGAAAAGAAAAGAAAAGAAAAGAAAAGAAAAGAAAAGAAAAGAAAAGAAAAGAAAAAAGAAAGCACACTTTACAGTCTAGCAAGTGGTGCAGTGGGTAGAGTGTTGAACTCTCAAGTATGAGGTCCTGAGTTCAAGGTACATGAGCCAGAATGATGCACTGGTCCCCCCTCATCCTCCTCCGCATCATCATCATTGTCTTTTCATCTTCCTCCTCCTCCTCCTTCTTCCCTCCAATAAAGCAAACAAATATGTTTAAAAAGAAGGCACCACTTCTTGTGTTCTTAATACATTTTAATAGAATTACATGTCACATATGCATGTTATCATATATAATAACATAATAAGTCAGGTTCTAGGGAGATAATGCCGGAGGCTTGTATTACATGAGAGTACAACAGCATACATCTGGAGATGGAGTCGACCTCAAAGCACTTGGGGGAGCACTCTGACTGGGGCGGGGGGAGAGAGAGAGAGACATAAACAAAGCCTGAAGTTGGCCCAGATCTCTTATTATGGAGTTGCAAACTTGAGCCTGCATGGTCAGAGTGAGCCAGGGATCACCTTGTGCAGGGAGACATCCACTATCTTCTCCCAAAGATCCCATCCCAGCAACCCTTGGCATCTCCTAGTTTCCACCACTGTGCTTGAAACTGGTAGTGGATATGAACATGTGCTTCAAGGAAGAACAGATATCCAGTCTGTAGATTAGGTTCCTCCTCCTAGCTAAGGGGACTACCTCCCTAGATACCTTTGGGGAGCAGTGTCCATCTACCTCAGTAAATCCAATCACCCCAGCAAGCACCTTCTAGGCTCCCCATTGCTTTTCAATAACTGAGACTTCTGGTTCTGACTACAGTGGATCTCTCGGTTGCCTGAACTTGATCTTGTGCTTGAGAACTTCTTCTCACCCATGGAAAGGTTAGCCCAGGGGAGAATTCAACTTCCCCTACTTACCAGAGGCTGACTTCACTTACTTGAGACCATCACAGTGAGCTGAATGCAGACATTCTGACACTAGTTGTGTTTGGTAGCTTGACAGAAGGAAAGAGGACACTGACCAGAGCTAGAGACTTGGTACATCCAGAGTGACTACTAAACAGCTAGCTGATGGCAGGGGTACCAGTGAGTTGGACAAGGCATAGACTGCTTGGTGTCAGTGAACCAAAAGGCAGGTCAATGGGCAAATAGACAGGCTGGAACCTACAACAGGGACCCTGTACCTTCTGCCATGAAAGACCTTACTGTTATCGTAGATTTTCAACTGGGAATTTGAAGAAGGAGTAGAGGATGGGCAACCAGTAACCACAGTTGGGCCCTTGGATGCTGGGCAAGGAGGCACAGGAGCAGGCTGCAATTTTGGATGGTCGTCCCTCCATTCTTTTACTCAACAAATGAGTGCTTAGTACTTAGTACTTAGTAAAGACCAGATACTGTAGTAGACCAGGACTCAGTTCCTTAAGGAAATTATAGTGTAAGGATTATGGAATCAAGGAGATAATAAGGGCTGAGGAAACTGCATGAATAGGCAGAGAGAGAGAGAAAGAGAGAGAGAGGTTTTCTTTTTTATTTATTTTTTAATATGTATTTATTTTCCATTTTTGTTGCCCTTGTTGTTTTATTGTTGTAGTTATTATTGTTGTCGCTGTTGCTGGATAGGACAGAGAGAAATGGAGAGAGGAGGGGAAGACAAAGAGGAGGAGAGAAAGATAGACACCTGCAGGCCTGCTTCACCGCCTGTGAAGCTACTCCCCTGCAGGCGGGGAGCAGGGGCTCGAACTGGGATCCTTATACTAGTCCTTGCGCATTGCGTCACGTGCGCTTAACCCGCTGCGCTACCACCGAACTCCCCAGAGAGATTTTCTATGCATGTGTATGCTGTGTTCTTTCCACAATGTCCTGGCCACAGAGCAATGCATCTTTATCTGCTCCAGCACACATGGATGCCTCCCAAAGCGCAGCCTCCATAACAAACAGCCTTCTACCAAAGGAATCTTCTCTAATGGTTCTTTGCCTCTCAGAAGCCCCGGATGGTGAAAGGCCTGAGTCAGGCTGTGCACACGGGCACCAAGTGGCCACCTCCCAGGTGGGGTAGACACAAGGCAGCTTTGGGATTTGAAAAGATGCACGTTGGTCCAGTCAGTTAGGAGAGAAAAAAAAAAAAGCAGCCAAGTTGCAGTTTGCTTTGGACTTCAGCCACCCTTCAGGCTGGGTCCGTATATGTGCACCTCACTTTAAGAAATCCTGCGCCCATAAAGCCCACTTTTGAAAGGGAGAGAGAGAGAGGAATGTGCCTGGCCGTTTTCTTGGGAAGCCGCCTAGAACCCTCATTTATTGACACAGGTGTATCAAAGAGTTGGTGAAGCCCTTGAAGAAGCATCTGATTCTGCCTTCTCTGCCTTCTGCCGGCTGCACCCAAAAATCATCCTGGGAGCACCGGGGTCTTTATCGGTTTTGGGTAGAGCCCCAGAACTCCAAAACCCCAGAGCTGCCTGACTAATGAGTTAAAGAGGCAGCCCCATCTTGTCTTCTCCAGGGAGAAGGGGCTTTGGGGCATTGTGGGAAAAGGTATAGTTTTCTGGCAAATCAAACTCAGATCAAGTATTAAAGTAAAACAGAAACTGAATTAGGGGGCATATGCATGAGTGAAGGGAGGGGGGTTCCCTTACATTTGATAGAAATTATGAAATGTACCCTTTCATTCATGCTTGAAAATTAAACCCTGATTCAGCTTCTCTGGAAGGGCAGGAAGGCGTTCTCCCCGTGGCCTGATGATTTGCTATTTCCACGGATGCACGGCTCTGTTTCTCTGGAGACACTTGTGTTCAGCCAGGCCAGTTATAGTGGAGTTCTCTTTGGGAATGCTCACCTTCAGCAACCAAATGTGTGACCCTACGAGAATGCCTCTCTCTTACAAGGAGCTTGGACTCTTATTGATTTCGCAACCTGTATCTGTGCGTGAGATGAACCATGCCATTTAAACTGTACTTGATAGCTTAACAGATTATAAGAACAAAACCAGATGGCCCAAACAAAAATAATGCTTTGATTGCTTTCAAATTTAATGTCAAAAATTAAAAACAGCTCCGGAAAAAAAAAAAAAAAAACCATGGTTCCCCCACTCCTGCAATTACTTGGGATCATATATATGTATGTAATTCTCCCTGCCACCCCCACCTCTGCTGCCTTAAAATCTGGAAGTATATAAAACCATAAGTTTAACTTTTGAGCTGAGTTTTAATGAAGCCTGTTCTAGAGTTGAGTCAAGGTGTTTCCCTCTGTTGAGAAAACGGACACCGTTAAAAATTAGCAGTCCATAATTCTTCCACGGAAAAATGATGAATAATGTGCAAGTTACATTTAATACTATGTTTCAGGAGGTTGGAAAACTGAACTGGACCCAGATCTCTTTCACGTAAATGCAGCCAAAAGCAGTGATTTAATTTTCAAAGGCACTTCACCCTACCTTTGGACATCATTAGTCTAATTACAAGCCTCACTTTCTTTGAGAGCAGTGAACCCACTAATTCTTTAAAAACTGAGCTTTAAAAGGAGCCTCACTTTAAAAAAAAAAGCTCCCAAAGCTTGAGATAGTTGGAGGGGCCAGGTCAGAATGTGACTAGCTGAAATCCTAAACAAAAGTGTTCACAAAGTGTTGAGATTCCTTGTTTTCCTTTTCCCGTGCTTATTTGTGCAAGAATCTTGCATCTAACTCCAAGTCATTTTTCTTCAGATCAGCAGCAAGAGCACGCAGGAGCTCAGCTGCAAATCAAACCCTGACAGTTATATTTCCCTGAGATAATTACATGCTGCTTTAGAGTTTCCTTTTCCCCTCTGTTTCCTTTTGTTTTGACAACAAGACTCTGGGAAAACAATATACAAATGATAACTATGCTGTCATGAGTACACTGAATTTTAAAAATAAATAACTGTCGACCCAAAAAGCTTCCAGGAGCCTATGGAGTAAACTCAGTTTCCAAATCATTTCAAAACCAGATGTGGAAATGTTTAGCTAATTGCCCTTCCCATGCAAAGGTTCATGTGTGTCTCTAAAGACATCAGATGAGGAGGCAAAAAGAAAAAAAAAAATCCTGCCTCCTGTCTGCTTTCAAGGAGATTTGTGTTACACTTCTCAGTTCACTCCCTAAAAGCACAAAACTAATTTGGGCTCCAGCTTTGTCCTTTTTCAAAAGAGCCTTTTCTTCCTGCAATTAAAAAAGTGCCTTGCATTTCAACCAATTTGCACTTTTTCTTGTAAGACCTCAAAAGAGAAAGGGAAAGAAGGAGGAGGAGGAGAAGAGGAGGAGGAGGAGGAAGAAGATGAAAGAGAGAGGGAGAAAGGAAAAAGAAAAGGAAGGAAAGAAGGAAGGAAGGGAGGGAGGAAAAGGAAAGGGGAGGGGAGGGGAAGGAAGGAAGGGAGGGAGGAAAAGGAAAGGGGAGGGGAGGGGAAGGAAGGAAGGAAGGGAGGAAAAGGAAAGGGGAGGGGAGGGGAAGGAAGGAAGGAAGGAAAGGGAGGGGAGGGGAGGGGAGGGGAGGGGAGGGGAGGGGAGGGGAGGGGAGGGGAGGGGAGGGGAGGGGAGAGAAGGGAAGGGAAGGGAAGGGAAGGGAAGGGAAGGAAAGGAAAGGAAAGGAAAGGAAAGGAAAGGAAAGGAAAGGAAAGGAAAGGAAAGGAAAGGAAAGGAAAGGAAAGGAAAGGAAAGGAAAGGAAAGGAAAAAAGAGTTCAGAAGTCGGGCAGTAACCCAGCGGGTTAAGCACATGTGGCTCCAAGCGCAAGGACCGGTGCAAGAATCCTGGTTCCAGCCCCCAGCTCCCCACTTGCAGGGGAGTCGCTTCACAGGTAGTGAAGCAGGTCTGCAGGTGTCTGTCTTTCTCTCCTTCTCTCTGCCTTCCCTTCCTCTCTCCATTTCTCTCTGTCCTATCTAACAGTAATGACATCATCATCAACAACAATGACTACAACAACAATTAAAAAAAAAACAGCAAAGGCAACAAAAAGGAAAATAAAATAAATATGTATAAAAAATTTTTTTTTAATCTGAAAGAAAAAGAGAGTTCATACTCCCAGAATGAAATATCCCATGAATCTTTTGAGTTTTTTAGGGAACATTTGCTGGGGGGGGGGCAAGGGAAGGAGGACAATTGTGAAAGGAAGTGATGGAGACTGTATATATGCATGGACCCCATTAAAAAACCCAAAAAGTTACTGTCTCTGGAGGAGCTGCAAGGAGAGCAAACATGTCACACCCATGTGTCATTAGCAGCTCTGGTTTTGCTGGGCTTCTCTACAGCTCAGTTCAGGACAGTGTGTTCCCAAAGCTGAATCCTGCATCAAAGCTCACGGCTTCTGGAATGTTGCAGGGGGTAATGAGCAACCAAGTAAAAAATGGGGCTCTGGTCATGCCAACCCTGAGTCCTGCTTTCTACCAGCCCAGCTGCTTCTATGAGAAATAAAACTGATCCCCAGATGAGCACCCCGTTTCTTTGCACGTGTTCCTTACCCCTCTGTTCTGAACTCCCCCTTAGCTCTGAAGATTTCTGGAAACTTAAATAGGATTCCATCCACAGAGCTCAGGATGCCATGGACAGTCAGTCCCAAGTATGGCTACCAATGCCTTTGATTAGACACCCCAACATAACCCTTTGTTCTGGCAACCCCTTGTGACACCCCTCCCCCGCTTCTTTCTGTTTGCACTGCCTCCAGCAACCTGAAACTACACTGTCCCTCCCCTGTCCAAGATCCCATCCTGCCAGCACATCTCAGCTAGATGTTGAAAGAAAAAAAAAAGGTAGCAGATTTGAGGAATTCACACAGTGTTGTAGATGGCTTATAACCATCTCCCTATACACCCTTTCTTTCCTTCCTTGGGCATTACAGGCAGCAGGCATAGGAACTGGGCCAGTTCTAATAAACTTCTGCACACTCAGTCAAAAGTAACAACACCCTAAGTATGGCATGGAATTAAACCTTTTTTTTTCATTTTTAAAATTTATTTATTTTTCCTTTATTGGGGAAATTAATGGTTTATAGTTGACAGTAAAATGTAGTAGTTGGTACATGTGTAACATTTCTCAATTTTCCACATAACACTCTAACCCCCTCTAGGACCTCTTCCATCACCTTGTTCCAGGACCTAAACACTCTCCTCTACCCCCAGAGTCCTGTACTTTGGTGCAATGCATCAAACGCAGTCCAGGTTCTGGGAATTAAGCCCTTAGCAAGCTCCTTAACAAGTCTCATCTCCTAACTCCTTTCTCCCAGATGGGAGATACTGCTTTCAATCTTTCAGATTTTTCTGAGCACAAAGGTGCATTGTGGGTGTCTTTGTTTTCCACTCCCACCCTATGGAAATCTGGCCCTGGACACAGCAAGACCAGAGGACAGAGAGTCTGTCCTGTCTGAGTTTGGGAGGTTGTACTAAATGAATCCCTAATCTCAGTGATGCCACCAAGTGCCTGCCTTCAAGACTGGTTCAATATACACAATGGAATTCAAAAAGTGGATCGGCGCTGGGGAGGTGGCCTAAAACGATTGGTTAGGAAAGAAGTGATTTGTTTCTCTAAAATTCTGGGCTTTTAACAATTCAGATTAGATTATCCATGAGAAAGAATGGGAGGGATAGGATAGGAAAGATCACTGAGGGACAAAGAGAAGGAGAATGGATAGCTTAACTCCCTGGAGCAGAACACAGCCTTTAAACTTGGGTCTCGGGTTTGAACAACAAAACTGGGGTGTAAGGGTTGTCTCCTTGGCTATTCCAAATACTACTTAAAGGGGAGGTTTTTGTTCAGAGCAAACAAGCCCAGGCAATGAGACAATGTTAGGGAAAGAAAGGCGATGGGGGAGAGAAGGAGGGTAAAAATCACTCAAAAGCAGGCTCAATGTAGCTAAGTGGTCTTCAGATCAATCCAACACTTTAGTGGTGACAGAGTGCTTTTCCCAGCTTCCAAAAGGAGCCTCAGAAAATATCATGCAGTTTTCTACAGTAAATGCATTGTTTATGTATTTGTTTGTTTGTTTAACCATTAAGTCATTGTTCACCCAAGATCAGTTGGCATCAGAATTTACTTGAGTTCTGTTGTTGTTTTGTTTTGCTTATTTTCTTTGTTTGGTCTTTTTATTTTCCCAGAGGTAAGAGGGTTGAGGATTTTTTTGTCGTTGTTGCTGCTGCTGCTGCTTTTGCCTTGTGAAAAAACAGAAAAGCAGCCCCAAGAGAGGAATTTCAGAATGAATAAAGAGCAAAAGAAGGAGCCTGGGCTTTCTCTTTACACCCTAACACCACCACCCTCTAATGAAGCATCATTAGAGACAGTGAGAGATACCAAGCAGATTAAGAGTTCAGCCTAGAAGCAAAGCATCTGGTCCAAACCACTGCACTTCTCTGCTAGGCTCTCTATGCCGTGGTTTGCAGGAAAGAATGCAGTAAAATCATTATGAGTAGAAAAAGACAAAGAGCCACAGGTTTGCAACTGAGAAGAGGAGGAAAGAAAAGTCTTCAGTTGCTTTTGGCACAGTGCTGTGCACATAGTGGGTGCCCAGTAAACGTTAATCCAAGAATGAAATCACATAGGACTTGACGTGCGTGCAGGGCTTCCTTCACTCAGCGGTAAGCTAAATGAAACCTGGGCCGGTTGCATGGGTAGGATGTATATGTTGTCATGCTTGAGACCCAACTTCCAACCCAGACACCCAGGAAGTTCTAGTGCTGTGGTGTCTGTCTCTACTGGAGTGAAAAAATCATCCCAGAGCTGTGAAATACACATTTAGGAGATCCCAGCTGCACAGGAAGGAAGGAAGGAAGGAAGGAAGGAAGGAAGGGAGGAAGGAAGGAAGGAAGGAAGGAAGGAAGGAAGGAAGGAAGGAAGGAAGGAAGGAAGGGAGGGAGGGAGGGAGGGAGGGAAAGAAGGAGGAAAGGAAAGAGAAAAAAGAGAGGGAGGGAGGGCGAGAGGAAGGAGGGGGAAGCCCACAATTCTGCTACACACACACACACACACACACACACACACACACACTAAATCCCTATACTTCATTTCTGCATACATATCTTCTTCAAAGTTTTAAGCACTGCTTTGTCCTATTTGTGTCATTTTCGCCTTTTAAAATTATAGCTCGAGGTGGGAGTAGATAGCATAATGGTTAAGCAAAGAGACACTCATGCCTGAGGCTCCAAAGTCCCAGATTCAATTCCCTGCACCACCATAAGCCAGGGCTGAGCAGTGCTCTGGTAAAATAAATTAATTAACAAAATAATAAAAATCGAGGAGTCGGGCGGTAGCGCTGTGGTTAAGCACAGGTGGTGCAAAGCACAAGGACCAGCTCCCCACCTGCAGGGGAGTCGCTTCACAAGCGGTGAAGCAGGTCTGCAGGTGTCTATCTTTCTCTACCCCCTCTGTCTCCCCCTCCTCTCTCCATTTCTCTCTGTCCTATCCAACAACGAAGACATCAATAACAACAACAATAATAACTACAACAATAAAACAAGGGCAAAAACAAAGGGAAAATGAATGAATAAATATTTTTAAAATAAAAAAATAAAATAATAAAAATCAAATTAAGGCTGAGTTGGATGATTGATTGAGTGACTGAGTGGTTCTTATGAAAGAGAGACTAGAGCACTGCTCAGCTCTGGTGATATAAGTCCTGTGCTCTAACCCTGAGCTATTTCCACAGCCACAGTACTTAATATCTGTTTCTTCATTTGTCACCTCCAAGTAGTATTGTGGCTTAAGTACTTGTCCTCAGTGGTACTGCTTGTTCTGCCTATTGCTCTGCCTGCCACTCTTTAAGAAGCAAAAGGCAATAAGACTGGCAAGTGATCACAGAGCTTCCTGCTGTAAAAGGAAAAAAAAAAAAAAGCATCTGACTCCACGATTGTGGTGCAGACTATGGTCACAAAGACTTTGGAAGACATTTAGGAGGCAGTGTGTAAAATGCAACGCTTGCTTTCTTTAATATAAGATGTTTGAGCATTTTGTTTTGTCTTGTTTTATGGGTAATGTGGATCAAAAATTAAGTCACATTTAAAAGCTGTGTGATTTGGGGTGGGGAAGGCAGCATAGTGATCATGCAAAAAGATTCTCGTGCCTGAGGCTCTAGAGTCCCAGGTTCAACCCCCAATACCACCATAAACCAGAGCAGAGCATTTCTTGGGCCAGAGGTGGGAGGTGGGGGGCAGGCAGTGTGGGATTCTGTTGCTGCAATTTCACTATTTTACAAGGTGGCTCAGCTGATATGTCAGGGAACATCTTGGTCATAATACTTTTGATAATATTGCTAGAGTTTATGAAACATTCATGTATTCCATCTTCTTAAGGGGGCCAGTTGGCAAAATGTCAGCATTTGGTTGTCAGGAATAAACCACAATTTTATTTCATTTCATTAAAGTTGTTTCTAACCCACAGGGAGGAGTTCATTCGTATGATGCATGGGAGGACTTGATGTCCTTAAGGAAGGCAGCTTCGCCAACTTGAATTCAGCCGTATCTGGCCCCTCATTTGATATTTGGCATTAAGACTGTTTTGTTTTCCTTTCTGCTAGCGGTTGCACACAAAAAGAAACATCCCCCTCCCCATTAAGTGCAGACTTTCAGTTCTGAGACCAAAACATGATAGAGTCCCTTAAAGAAGCCATTGTACTCATCAGTAAACACTAGTGTTCCCTGGCCTGGGAGGTGGTACAGTAGATAAAGCATTAGACTCTGAAGCATCGGGTCCTGAGTTCGATCCCCAGCAGCACATGTACCATGATTCTTTCTCACACTCCTCTTATCTTTCTCATCAATCAATACATAAAATATTTTTTTAAAAAAGCACTAGCATTCTAGCAATGAACTAAAACTCAGTTTTCTCACATGGGGATATTTTCCTTTTCTTCTTTTCTCTTTTTTTTTCCAGTTTATTGAGGTACACTTGACCAATAAGGGTATAAGACCGTTAAAGTGTATGACACGACAACCTGAGATGCATGCATACCGAAAAAACAATTCCCCTATCCAGTTCACTAACCCACCCATTACCTCACATGTTTTCAACTTTCTGGTGTGTGAGAATATCTAAGTTCTACTCTCTTGAGTTCTTCTTATAATGTTTTTTTTTCCCTTTATTGGGGGATTAATGTTTTACATTTGGGAGTGAATACAATAGTTTGTAAATGCATAATATTTCTCAGTTTTCCACATAACAATACAACCCCCACTATGTCCTCTTATAATGATTTTTAAATGGCTCATTAAAAAAAAAAAAAAAAAGAACTTTGGTAGGAAATAAAGATAACATGCCTTTTGTGTTTTTTTGTTTGTTTGTTTGTTTTTGTGTGTGTTCTAGAAAACCTTACCAGACTGCATCTTGTTTCCTGGGAGTGATTGATTACCTGATCACCTACAAGGATGAAATCTTCTAAGTTCCTCGGCAAGATGATCATCTTCACCTTGTTGCTTTCGGTATCTTGTGGGCAAAGTCCAATGTCTGTCCTGTGCTCCATAGACTGGTTCATGGTTTCTGTACAACCTCTGATGCTGAATAACCATGTGTATATACATTTCCATGAGCTGCTCATGGGTCACGGTTGCCCTGCCACCTACGTTCAGCCACATTCCTACCAGTTCACTTACCGTGTTACTGAATGTGGCATCAGGTCTAAGGTAATCTCTCAGGACATGATTCTCTATAGCACCGAAATGTACTATATTTCAAAGGGCACCTCATCTAGGTTTGTGATCCCACTGTCATGTACTGTCCCTCAGAAGTCCCCATGGCTCACTATGCCCAGCCCCATAGAAGAAGCTAGTGGGACAGGGATAGTAACTCAGAATGGTGAGACATGTTATGAAGTGTTCACATTATCCCAGTGCAGGGAAAGATCCAACTGTGATTGTCCACCCTGTGTCTTCAATGGAGGGCTGGCCCAGGCTCAACCTCACCAAGAAGAGACTGAGCCATTCTCTTCTTTTGTTGATGTTTCCAGGGACTGGGTGCTTCACTCAGATGATCTGATTGAGCCCATGTGAAGTCCAGGCTGGGGGCCTGTTTTGAAAAGGTTGTCAATATGTTATATTGTCAGAAAAGAACTGTGCTTGTGGTCTTCTTTTGAGCAATGGCTGCACATGGTACCCATGAAGAAGGCTTTTGTTATTCTTTTTTTTTATTCTTATATTGAAAAATAAAAAAATAATGGCATAAAATATCAGCTGGGCATTTTCATTTAATAAGTACATATTCAGCTTTTACGATGAATCATGGAACTGCTCTGTTTCACAAACATTGATGCCTGGTTTCTTCTCTCTAGGATGACTCATCTTCTTTAAGGTGCTCCAAAGAAACTTCCCACAATTGAATTCCTCCCTTTGTATCCCCCATTCCACTTATACACCTTATACACTCTTCTACTCAAGTCTACTGACCTATGAAAACTTAGTTGCATCTTTGGGTGTATCACTTTCATGAGGGCATTGATAGAAATAGTGCCAGTGTTTCTAAAACTCACTTGGGTCACATTCCATCAACCAGATGGAAGGCAAAGATCGAATCATATACACTTCAGTTGCAGACTGATGGTACTTTGAATGGAGTTTTGTTCTTCAACTTATGTGACCAACAAATGTTCACCCAAGTTTGGCTTTCCATTAGTTTTCTCAAAGACTTCAAGGGGAAAGGATAAGTAAATTCATTCAATAAAATGGCCATTGAGTGCTAATCAAGTCCAGGCACCATTATAAGCAGTGAAGTTGTGGCAGTGAATAGAAACAGGTTCAGAAAAATTGAAGTTACAAACCTAATAAACAAAAATAAGAATAATGGTAAAAGTAAAATAACCATAGTTTTATGAAGAACTCAAATAAGGTGATGTGAGGGAAACTGGAGAAGGGAGTCAAGGTACTGAGGGAAAGACTCATTAACTGAATTGAGTCTTGAAAGTGAAGAAGGAGTCTACCACAGTATGTTCTGGGGAGAGAACATCCCACATGATAGAAACATCTCATTTAATTCTCACTACAGTCCTGAATTAACTACTCTTATCGGATCCATTTTTATTTTATTGTTTAATATTTTAATCTTTATTTATTTATTTATTGAACAGAGACAACCAGAAATGGAGAGGGGAAGAGGGCAATAGAGAGGGAGAGTGACAGAGAGACACCTGCAGCACTGCTTCACCACTCGCAAAGCCTTCCCCCTGCAGGTGGGAACTGGGCCACTGTAATGTGCGCTCAAACAGGTGCACCACCGCATGGCCTCTGTCTACATTAACAGTCAAAAATATCTGCTTAATAAATAAGATGGAGTATTCCCCTATTAAAATAAAAGAGTATATAACAGGGAGGGTTGGTAGCTAGCAAAGAGGTTTATACAACAGACTTCTACGCTTGTAGCTGATAGGTTCCATGTTTAACCCCTAACACCACGAGACTGAGGAAATGGCATTAATGATTATGCAAAAGACTTTCATGCTTGAGTCACCAGAGGTCCCAAGTTCAGTTGTCCAGCACCACAATAAACCAGACTTCAGCAGTGATGTGTGTGTGGGGGGGACCTGTTAGTGTGATATTTGTAGATAATAATATATGCGAAGTAGTTTAGTACAGAAGTAAGCATTGGGAATTCAGCCACTGTCTTAGTGAAGTTGGGCTACTACAACAAAACCATATAGAACAAATGACTTATGGTTTTTTTGGTTTTTTTATTTATTTATTCCCTTTTGTTGCCCTTGTTTTTTATTGTTGTAGTTATTATTGTTGTTGTCGTTGTTGGATAGGACAGAGAGAAATGGAGAGAGGAGGGGAAGACAGAGAGGAGGAGAGAAAGATAGACACCTGCAGACCTGCTTCACCACCTGTGAAGCAACTCCCCTGCAGGTGGGGAGCCGGGGTTCGAACCGGGATCCTTATGCCGGTCCTTGTGCTTTGCGCCACCTGCGCTTAACCCACTGCGCTACAGCCCGACTCCCAACAAATGACTTATGAACAACAAAATTTTATTTCTCAGAGTTCTTGGAACTTGAGATTCAAAATCCGACATGGTCAGGTTCTGAAGAATCCCTCCCAGGTTTCAGACTGATATCTTTATGCTGTTTCCTCACAGGGAAGACAGAGAACAAGAAAACTTTTTGCAGTCTCTTTCATAAGAGCACTAGCCCCATTACTAGAGTCCCACTCACATGACCTAATCACCTCCCAAAGGTCCCACTCTTAGAACAATCAAACTCCGTGTTAGGTTTCAATAAATAAATTTAAGTACAAACATTCAATCCATTTCAGTCATGGTAGCTGAAGAAACACAGCTGCTCACCTAAAATCTCCTGCCCCTTCTTGAAGAAAACCAGATAGTAATCCCTTAAAATAGTGTTATTCAACAAATGTTTACTGAGCTTGCCCCATGTACCAAACATTATGTTAGATACTGAGCATACAGTGGTGAGCAAACTCAAAGTCTAACTGGAAGGAGAGAAGTAAAGAAGTCGAGGGAGGGGGTCAAGTGGTGGCACACCAGGTTAACCACACATAGTACTAAGCACAAGAACCTGTGCGAAGATCCAGGTTCAAGCCCCCACTCTCCACCTGCAGTGGGTTTGCTTCACAAGCGGTGAAGCAGGTCTGCAGGCATCTATCTTTCTCACTCTCTATATCCCCCTCCCCTCTCAATTTATCTCTGTTGTATGCAATAAAATGGGGAGAAAAATGGCTTCCCAGAGCAGTGGAATCACAGTGCCAGCACTGAACCCCAGTGATAACCCTGGAGACAGGAAAGAAAGAAGAAAAGAGAGAGAGAGAGAGAGAGAGAGGAAGGGAGGGAAAGAAAGAAAGAGCAAGAGAGAAAGAAAGAAGTCTAGGGAAGTAGAGTTTACCCCAGCCCAGAGAATAGACCTGAGCAAAGATATGAAGACCTGGGCTATGATCATCAGAGAAATGGATGTAAGCATAGTTTATGGTACAGAGAAATAGCACATCCCTCCTCCATCCTCCTTCCACAAGCTTACAGATTATTAGATACCAAAACACATACAAATGATTCAACAATCAGTACTAGGCACATTACACCTGACTACCACATAGAAGTTGTGTGCATCACAACTGCAAGAGGGCAACAGTCATGGAGATAACTTCTGAGATTGTGTAACACATCAGCCTTGGAGGACACCCAAGACCTATGTGATAATAATGTGTGCTAATAATGACCATGTGTCAGACACTCTATATACATGATCCTATTTGCTCGTCACAACAACTCTGCAAGCTACACACTATTTTCCCTATTACAGATGAAGAAGCAGGCACATGAAATCCTGCAGTGAGTAAGTATCATATTAGGATTCAAATTCAGCATTGACTGGTTCCAAAGTCTACCTTCTCCTTTAGTATGGAACACTCTCTCCCAGAGAGTGTTGGCTACAGTGTTTGGGATGGAAGATTCCGGAAGATTTCCTGGTAGAGGTGAGCAATGACTCCCACCAACATTTGGAAAGTGAGAACTTGGCAAAGTTGTGAAGAAAAAGAGCAAGTGTTTATGTGTGAGGATACGTACTGGGACAAGGCAGAGAAGGAAACTGTGCTGGAGAAAGGATTCTCGCTATAACACAGGTGCGAGGAAAGGAACAGAGCAGATGAGAAAAGAGTTAAAGAGAAGGAGGAGGGGGCCGGGTGGTTGTCACACTTGGTTGAGCACACAGGCTACAGTGAGCAAGGAACTGGGTTCGAGCCCCCGGTCCCCACCTGCAAGGGGAAAGCTTTGTGAGTGGTGAAACAGTGCTGCAGGTGTTCTCTCTGTTTCTCTCCCTCTCTATCACTCCATCCCCTCTCAATTTCTGGCTGTCTCTATCCAATAAATAAATAAAGATAATAAAAATATCAAAATTATTTTTAAAAAAGAAAAGGAGGAGGATCATTTCAGCTTACAGAAAACAGGTAAACATGTATATAAGCTCCATTCATAATTAAGAGATACATTTAGATGTGTGGATTTAGGGTGTGGAAAGCTTCAGCACCTACAGCTAGATAAGACTGGCCTCAGAGAGGGCATAAGACTTGAAATAAGTCCTGATACGGCTGTCTGGATATATATGAAAATAAAGAGATTAAGTCAAAGAAGATGACATCCTTTAGGATCCCAGAAGACATGAATTTAAGACCTGGATTTTTTTTTTTTGCCTCCGGGGTTATTGCTGGGGTTCGGTGCCTGCACCATGAATCCACTGCTCCTAGAGGCCATTTTCCCCCCTTTTGTTGCCCTTGTTGTTGTAGCCTTGTTGTGGTTATTATTGTTATTGTTGATGTCTTTTGTTGTTGGATAGGACAGAGAGAAATGGAGAGAGGAGGGGAAGACAGAGAGAGGGAGAGAAAGATAGAAACCTGCAGACCTGCTTCACCATCTGTGAAGCGACTCCCCTGCAGGTTGGGAGCCGGGGCTTGAACAGGGATCCTTCCGTCAGTCCTTGCGCTTTGTACCACGTGCAATTAACCCACTGCGCCACCGCCCGACCCCTGGATTTTTTATTTTATTTTATTTTATTTTATTTTATTTTATTTATTTATTTTCCCTTTTGTTGCCCTTGTTTTTTATTGTTGTAGTTATTATGATTGTTGTTACTGATGTTGTCGTTGTTGGATAGGACAGACAGAAATGGAGAGAGGAGGGGAAGACAGAGAGGGGGAGAGGTAGATAGACACCTGCAGACCTGCTTCACTGCCTGTGAAGCGACACCCCTGCAGGTGGGGAGCCGGGGGCTCGAACTGGGATCCTGATGCCGGTCCTTGTGCTTCACAAGACATGACGTGCGCTTAATCTGCTGCGCTACCGCCTGACTCCCAGATTTTTTATATTTTATGTCAACACTCCAGCATCAGCTTTTTCAGAGACAGAGAGAGAGAGGGACGGAGAAGAGAAGAGAAGAGAAGAGAAGAGAAGAGAAGAGAAGAGAAGAGAAGAGAAGAGAAGAGAAAGATAGGTAGATAGATAATTACAACACCAGAACCTCCCCAATGCTATGACACACTTCCATTTGGTGTTGGGGTTCAAACCTAGACCATGCATGGCAAATGCCCTGGTTGATAAGCTTCCTTCTGGTCCTAAGAAGGAAATTGGAGGCTAGGGGGGTAACTTAGCAGTAGAGCACATACCTTGTATTTAGAAGCTCTTGTTTTGATCACAAGCATCCCGTAGACATAAGAAAGGGAAAAAGCAATTAGAAAAATCACAAGTGGTAGAACTACTGCTCTGACCTTGCACGTGGCATCATGGAATTTAAAATCTTCAGAATAGTGGGACTGGGTGGTGGCACATCTGGTTGAGTGCACATGTTACAGTGCAAGGACCCAGGTTCAAGCCTCCGGTCCTCACCTGCAGGGGGAAAGCTTCACAAGTGGTGAAGCAGGGCTGCATGTATCTCTCTGTCTCCCTCTCTATCTCTCCCCCCCTCCTATCAATTTCTGGCTGTCTCTATCCAATAAATAAATAAAGATTAAAAAAATAAATAAATGTGGTCTGGGAGGTGGCGCAGTGGATAAAGCATCAGACTCTCAAGCATGAAGTCCTGAGTTCAGTCCCCAGCAGCACATGTACCAGAGTAATGTCTGCTTGTTTCTCTCTCTCTCCTCTTATCTGTCTCACAAATAAATAAATAAATAAATAAATAAATAAATAAATAAATAAATATAAAAAAGAAAATCTTTAGAATAGTCCTTAAATGAAAGGTAGAATTTCACGTGATGAAGATGGTGAGGAGAAGGAAATTATAGGGAAAGGGAGCCGGGTGGTGGCTCACCTGGTTAAGCGCACATATTATCAAGGGCAACGACCCAGGTCGTAGCCCCTGCTCTCCACCTGCATGGGGCCCGCTTCACAGGTGGTGAAGTAGGTCTGCAGGTGTCTATTTTTCTCTCCCTCTATCTCCCCAGCCTCTCTTAATGTCTCTGGCCTATCTAATAAAAATTAGAAAGGAGGGAGCCCAGCGGTAGCAGCAGGTTAAGCGCACGTGGCACAAAGCCAAGGACTGGCTCAAGGATCCCTGTTCAAGCCCCCGGCTCTCCACTTGTAGGGGAGTCGCTTCACAGGCGGTGAAGCAGATCCGCAGGTGTCTATCTTTCTCTCCCCCTCTCTGTCTTCCTCTCTTGTCTCCATTTCTCTCTGTCCTATCCGACAACGACGACATCAGTAACAACGACAATCATAACTACAACAAAACAAGGGCAACAAAAGGAAATAAATAAATAAATATTTTATAAAATTAGAAAGGATGGGAGTTGGGCGGTAGTGCAGCGGGTTAAGCACAAGTGGCACTAAGTGCAAGGACTGGCATAAGGATCCCGGTTCAAGCACCCGTCCCCCCACCTGCAGGGGAGTCGCTTTACCAGGGAGTCACTTCACAAGTGTGAAGCAGGTCTGCCGCCGTTGTCTGTCTTTCTCTCCCCGTCTCTGTCTTCCCTTCTTCTCTCCATTTCTCTCTGTTCTAGCCAACAACAACATCAATAATAACTACAACAATAAAACAAGGGCAACAAAAGGAAAGAAAGAAAGAAAAAAGAGAAAAATAAAAAAAAATAGAAAGGAAAAAATGGCCACCAGCAGCGGTGGATAGTGCTAGCAATAAAAATATACAAAAAAGGGAGTCGGGCTGTAGCGCAGCGGGTTAAGCGCAGGTGGCGCAAAGCACAAGGACCGGCATAAGGATCCCGGTTCGAACCCCGGCTCCCCACCTGCAGGGGAGTCGCTTCACAGGCGGTGAAGCAGGTCCGCAGGGGTCTATCTTTCTCTCCTCCTCTCTGTCTTCCCCTCCTCTCTCCATTTCTCTCTGTCCTATCCAACAACGACAACAACAATAATAACTACAACAATAAAACAACAAGGGCAACAAAAGGGAATAAATAAATAAAATAAATATTAAAATATATATATATACAAAAAAAAAAAGGAACACTTTGGTCAAGAACCATATCTTGTTTGGGTAAATGCCTCAGTAGGGTTAAACACAATCTTCCAATTTTCAGTAGTGATCTGCACTTACTGATTTGGACAATGCCATTTCTTAGTGAAAGTGTACAGAAAGCTATTTCAGGTGTGTGCTGGGTCTTCTCAGCTTGATTGTGTGCTTCTTGAGCATGAGGGACCCTGTCTGTCCTACTGGTTCTCTGGCTGCTTATTTTTTAGTCTGCCTTTCTCTTCCATAGGACTTGGAAAAGGCGCTCCATAGGTGGTCAGTTCAATTGACTGACTCTGTACTGAGAAAGGATGTGGGAATCCAGTAAGCTCAGGAACCATTCAAAGGATAGGAAAATTTTTTTAAAAAAATGTCTTAGGAGGAAAAAAAAATCTGCCTTTTAAATTGATTAATGCATTTGCTTTTTGAAATATCACTTTCAAAGAGCATTTTACTCCTTGATGGTAACGTTCATGTCATTTTTAAGGGAACATGATTTCTGAAAATTTACCACACTTAGTGTTGATTATATTTGCCATAATGATAACAAGGAATGCTACTTGTGGGGGAGGGGTGGAACCCGGCCTTGCAAATGCATACTTTTTCCACTCCAGGCTACTCTTATCATTCAGAGAAAGACATCAAAGCTTCCTCCATTGCCATAATACTTTCATGTGGTGCTGGGACTGGAACCAGCATGGCAAGGGACACACCCTACCCAGTAAGCTATCTCTCTAACCCTGGGATGGTTTCTGGTCATCAAAAGAAATGGACATTTTCATCTTTCAATCTCTGGAAAAGTTAAAAAAAATGTCTGATAACGGCTTGTCAACTAGTAACAAAACAGAGCCATATGAGCTTTTTCATGCTTAAAAGGAAACTCAAAAAGAAGTCTACATATTTGTTTCTATAATCTGAAAACAGCAAACCAGGTTTTTTCAAAATTGTGTAAAGGTTATGTAAATGCTAAGGGCAAAAAGTCATCTATCCCTAAGTTTAATCAATTGTGCTTTTTTTTTTTTTTTTTTAGATTCAAGTAAGTATCCGTCACGTCCTTTCATCAATGATGAAAATCTGGTCAAACATTAATTACAGGCTCTCTCTCTCTCTCTCTCTCTCTCACACACACACACACACACACACACACACACACACATTCCATAAGAAATATATTATCAAGGGACACGTGTTTATTAGAAAGGGAAGGCTAATTTTTCACAGAAACTGCCTTTATTTTTTCTTTTTTTTCTTTAATTCTAACTACTGTTAATCCCTAGCTAATCCCCGTGTTTGATCTCTATGTTATCCTACTTACATTGTAATTACAGTTGTTTATTCCACAAAAAAATTAAGAGGAAAGAGACAAGAGAGGGTTTTTTTTTTTTTTAAGTCCTTTGATTTTCTGCAACTCTGAAAAAGGAATGATTTGGTCAGACTTCTGTTTATAAACTTACTTTGGTTATGCAATTACAGGGCCTTCTGTATTTGTTTCCCCCAAAATAGCAACACTGATTCCTTTTCTGTAGGCCAGGAATTTGGGGGCTTAGTTGGGTGCCTCTGGCTTCAGAATTTAAGTAGGGTGGGTGTGTACAGCCAGCTCCAGGTTCCATGGGAGCTGGGAAAATCACTTCCCAAGTCATTTGAGTGGTCACTGGTACTGGTGGGATACTTCAGCTCCCCTCAGTGGGGAGATGGCTAGAAAAAGGTCAGCTAGGGTGATGGCAAGGTGAAGGGGAGGGCTAGAAGGGGAGGGAAGAGGACTGTAAGAGAGGGATGGAAAGAAAGGAAGTAGAAGAAAAGAGAGAAGAGTGAGCCCATGTTGGAAGCCACAGGATATATATACATTTATATATCACAGAACACTGATCAGCTCTGATTTATGGTGGTGTGGGGGATTGAACCTGAGACTTCTGAGCCTAAGGCATGAGAGTCTGCATAACCATTATACTATCTACCCCCACGCAACCACAGGACTTTTGTAACCTCATTTTCAAAATCGACACTTCATTCTCCAGTAAGTAGTCTTTAGGGGAGGACATTTCATGAATCAGGGAGTGTTGGAAGGCTGGATCACTGCAGACCATTGTAGAGACTGGCAAACTCCACCAAATTCATTCATTCATACAAACACAGCAAATGGCTATGCACAGTTCTGGGGGGTGGGGGATAAATTCAACTGGCTGAAAGCCGCAGGACTGACCAGTGGAGTGTGGAAAACATTCCAGAGGGACCTTCTATTCCTTTTTATAAGAGGACACTGATAGATACTTTTAAAGTCAAAGGGAGAAAGTGGAAAAGGTAAATAATCTAAGTGATGACACAGGATGGGTGTTCAAATGTTTACTTTGTTGCCCATATTAACAATAGTATTCACTCAACAGTCTTCTAACGCTGTATAAATCATATCAGACCAATAGTCTTTAATGTAATTCAAAGTGGGGTTGGGGAGTTGAATGTGTGTTATTTTTATGTGTATTCAATACATCATATTATTATTTAGTTTCTAAGGACAAGAGGGAAACAGCTTTACTTGTTCCATATCATTCCCAACTTTGTTTGATGGTTTCCCCCCCCCCCCCTTGTTCTCAACTGGTCCACAGCCATTTGATTTGACCCTTGGTGAAGCGCCCATAACCTACTTGAAGAGTAATACAGGAAATCTTAAGGAACTAAAGGTAGCTAAGTTGGGTGAACTGGGTCTCAGCAGGTAGTGGGACTGCAGTAAGGCACTTAAACAGGATTGCGGAACTGCAGAAACATTTTCCCCGTCCCTAAGTGGCTTTTTTTTGTCAGCTTTCATTTGTATGTGTTTTCTGACCGGCTGGAGAGAATTGCTCTGAGGAAACACTAGTTTTTCAAAAGTAAGAGAGCCTAAAAGGACGCCTGTCAGCTGTCTAGAAACCATTGGAAGGTACTACAGTTACTAGGAAGAATATTTAAACTGCCTAAGTTATTTTCAGTGTTGTAATTTTGTTACACTCATCCCATTATATAGACACGATGATAATAGAACTGATTCATTCAACGTGTGACCTTCCAAAAATTTTGACTTTGAGCCAAGTACTTCTTTCTACCGAGAATAGGTCTCCAAGTTGACTTTAAATGAGAAGTTTGCTTTTCAGGTACTGCCTCCGCAACAAATTGGTTTTTCTAAATCGAATTTACATGACAGAATGCTAAAAGAAACCCAGTGGGAGGGGAAGTATAAGGACTAGTTCTAAAGTGGAGGTGAGGTTAGCTTCCTAAATAAAAAAATAATAATAATAAACCCTCCCCACACCCAAGGTTGAGTCGGTCTAGAAACAAAGTGACTCACAATTCAGCCTCAATGTCATTCCTTCATCTACTCCCCTATAGTAATTTACAAGCTACAATGACACTAGAATCAAAACTCCGATTTTTTTTATGATACAATCTACACATCAAACCTTTTTTCCCCCATTTCCTCTTTCATCTGTGTCCTTACCACTCCACAGAGGAGAGGAAACCATACTCTTCTGACTAGATCCAGATCTACAGACTCCCTAAATATGTTGATAGTTGAGGTACAGCAAATGTAGGTACATTTAAGTAGTTTTATTACAATGTTTTAACTTCGTGAAAATATTTAACAGCGTTTTTGTAAACTGCGTGCTCCATTTGAATCTCTGCCACCACCAGAAAACAGCCACTGTCAGAAATGGTTAGAAAACGGTGATGTGTGTGTGTGTGTGTGTGTGTGTGTGTCCATGTCTCTTTTCTATCAAATCAACATATGATGTTAAGCTTCTGGGTTCTCTAAATGAGTTTTTTTTTTTTGATATTAGAAAACATTTTTATGAGCAGTTTAACAGAAATTTGGTTTAACTTTTAAGGGCAACCAGGTCCTAGTTGGGAGGATATTTGGGTGTGTACATGTGCAAATAGCAAATATGTGAAAGAAAGAAAGAAAGAAAGAAAGAAAGAAAGAAAGAAAGAAAGAAAGAAAGAGGGGGGAAGGAGTAAAGGGGGAAGGAGTGAAAGGGAAGTAGATAGCATAATGGTTATGCAAAGAGACTCTCATTCCTGAGGCTCCGAAGTCCCTTGGTCAATCTCCCCACACCACCATGAGCCAGAGCTGAGCAGTGCTCTGGTGTTTCTCTGTGTGTCTTTCTCTCTGCATCTATCTCAAAATTAATTAATTAATTAATTAATTAATTAATTAATTAAAATTTTAAAACAAGTTTTTTTTAAAAAAAAAGAAGTGAAGGGGGGAGGGAGAGGGTCAGGGAGACGGAGGGAGAGGGAGAATGAATGAATAGCTTGGGGGGTACCTAGCACATCACCCAGTGCAGAATTGGCACACAATAATTAGTATCTTTGATTTTTTTTCTCTTCCCTACTCTTCTTGATAGTTACAGGACATTACATGACAGTAAAACTTTGGAGGTACATATGGAGGTACATGTGAAGCCATAAATCCATACCCCTAAAATTCCATAGTATGGTAAACACACAATAAATCAATAAGAAGCAGTGAATAAAGAGTTCCCCACCACCACCAAAAAAAAAAAAAAAAAAAGATTCCCTACTGCAGCAAAGCTTGGGACTTTGGGGAAAAAGGGAGGGAGATTGGAAAATGACCCAAAGTGGAAGTGAGAGTGTTGTGCTGACACCTATCACAGAGAGTTGAGAACTTGTACCCATGTGTCAACAACTGTACTGTAAACCCCAATAAAATGGAAAAAAAAATCCTTCCCATGTGGCACAGAGAAATGACATTCCAGTTATTCAGCTTGTCAGTTGGGGGCTTACTATAGTTTGTTGAGTCACCAGATGAACTCTTTGGAAACACTGTTGTTTATTAGAATATGCTATCAAAATAAGAGCAGAAGGAAAAACACAAGGCAGAGCTTGGACTAGAGTTGGTGTATTGTAGCAAAGTAAAAGACTCTGGGGGAGGGGGGCGGTCTTCAGGTCCTGGACCATGATGGCAGAGGAGGACCTAGTGGGGATTAAATTGCCACGTGGAAAACTGAAAAATGTCACACATGTACAAAATCAATGGTTTAGTAAACCATTAATCCCCCAATAAAGAAATCAAAAATAAAACGATGTCATCGAAGTTTGCAAGAAGTTATAGGACGTGACCCTGGAAGGTTATACATCAATGTGACTGATCTTTCTGCCATACAATTTGTCAGTAATGGAAACTGAAAACACTGTACTGTTTGCAACAAAAGTTAAATCATTACAGCCAAACACTAATGTAATTCTTTATATTTTCCTTAACTTGACTGATTAAACTACATGTGGATTAAGAAGCAAAACAATTCTTATTACATCATACTCCTACTCAAGGCCTCCTGAAGGTTCCACATCATTCTGCAAATAAAACTGGCGGATATACCAACTTCCAAGCTCTCAATAATGTATTTGTCCTAGAGTTCATGAACCCCTCTATCTGTCCAGTTCAATTCCCAGTAGATATTCTCTCTTCAGTTGTGTCTGTCCTCTTTCAGCTCCTCTCTAACTGGGTTTGAACCATTCTATCCCAATTCCACCTTTTGGGTTGGGATAGAAACCTCTGGCAGAATGTGTGTTTTGCATGCCTGAGGCTCTGGGTTCAATTCCTGACACCAGACAACAACAGAACCTAAATTCCACCTTGTCTTCAAGGACCAGCTTGAAGCTTAATAGTGTGGTCATATGGTGATAACCTTTCAGGAAAGGCGTTAGAGCAGTGATATAAAAGCAAATTGAGTCCATCTAAAGGGGATGTGTATAAAAATGTCAGTCCCAGATGGAGTTTTCTTATGAAGCCAGCATGAAAGCTCTGGGTCTGACAATCTCCAGCACCCTGGGCACAGAAGGAACCCAAGGCAACCATCATCACCGCCACCACCACCATGGTGTCTTCTTACTCCCCCCATCTCATTTCCCTTTTCAGGTACTTATCTGACAAAAGTGCACATTGGTCAAGAACTCATACATATTATCCTGCCAAATGCTGAGAGGATACCCATACATAAGACACTCCTTTACTCTCTAGAAGCTTCCTGTCTTCTAGGAAGAAAAGCAAGTCAACTAGATCTATTGAATAGGGAAGCAGTTAAGTAACCCCAACTCAGACCCTTTGAGAAAGTTTCAAAGAAGAGGCAGCACTGGAGCCTGACCTTGCAGTAATAAGGGAAAAAAGAGGAATTAATAAGCCCTTTATGGAAATTGGGAGAAGGTATGGCTAGAAGCTTAGGGCAACAATCAGAGAGGAGGGAGAGGTCCTTGAATGCTATATGTCAGAGTTCAGCTTTTAGTTGTATGGTTTTGTGCCAAGGACAAATAGGATCAGTGGTGAGCACTGCTTTGGGGGGGTGGGGAAGTAGTTTTACTGGGAACTCAGTGAAGAGTCTGAGACTATTAACTTGATGGTCAACCCAACAGATCTCTCTCTCTCTCTCTCTCTCTCTCTCTCTCTCTCCCTCCTCTTTTTTGTCCTCACCCTCTTTCTTTAACCCATCCCTGTTTTCCCTCACCCCTGCCTATGACCTAGGTATTTTCTGAGGACTCTGAGTTAAAGAAGCCACCAAGCCTTGAACTGAGGGCAAGTGCTACAAGTGAAAACTGGGTTCTGATCTCCTGCCTCCCCTTTAGAAGCCTGATTTCAAACCCAAAAATTTCTATTGAGGAGGCAGGAAGGAAAAGACGCAACGTTTCCTGCCAGTCTCAGCAACTTTACCTATTAAAACATTTTTCTTTTCTTTCTACTGCAAATAGTTACGTTCCAGAGACAAGAGGGAGCCAGTTCTGGATAGTCCAGTGTAAACGGCTGTAATGTAAATGTTTCACTTATACATATTGACTTTCCCTTCTTCACTATTTCAACAAAGTAGCTCACAGGTTGAAAAACACAGACTGCATCTGGGCTTTAAGCAAAGAGCACCCGTTAGCCCCCTTCAATTTCCTGCTCCATCCTCCCCTGCTTACCCAGCAAGATCTTATTCACCCCCTCTCCCACAGAGAGCTGTTTCTCCGCCCCCCCCCCCACACACACATACACTTTTTCGTGGCAAGATCCTAACAGTGATGTCATGCAAACTTGGCAGAGCTCTGGGACTTTTCTCTCCCCTCCCCACCCCCCACTTCAGGTCCTCCTTAGCATTGGTCACTTAGAGGCTCTTGTAGTTTTGATTTATCACATGTAGCAAACAGCCACCGACCGTTCAAAAGCACTCCAATCTCCCTAAGCGCGACTATATAGGACTTGTTAGCAGCGGCAGGGAATCAACTTCCCTCAGTTCCTTCTCCTTTTTGTAATCACAGAAGGCATAGGAAGAGTGTTCTACTTGTCAGGTTGCAGAGTGATGGCCCTATGGTTTATGGTAAAAGCCAAAAATTGAATCCAGTCCAGCTCTGCACTCTAATCCAGGGCTGATAGGACTCCCATCTCCATGTCCCTGTCTTTTTACACTTTGAGAGCAGAGCCATGAGTGTCACCTTCTAGAACCATCGTCCCTTGGGTATAAGACCAGCAAGGCTTAGAGACCCAGGCTATCATCCAACCCCTTTCCTTTCAGCTGAAGTCCCATCATTTCTAGCATCGGAGGCACTCTTTGATTTAGTGGGCCAAAACCCAAAAATAATTAAGACCATAATGATATACACCCAACAAGAAAAACATGCCTTGTTTAAAGAAGAAATGCCAGGAGCGCTGAAGGACGTGAGCCTACATCTTTGAGGAGGGAAAGGAGACCTAGAAATCAAAAGCGACAGCCATCAAGGACGTGCAAAGCTCCTCCCAGGCCAAAAGGAAAAACTTACTAATTCGTCCTTCTTTTTCCTGGTGAGGTCATGGGGCTTGGGGGGGGGGGGGAAGAGTTAAGCTTTGGGGAAAATGTGCCCCAGCGTTTGAAAAGTGTGCAAGGAACTCTTTCTTATCATAACTAATTTCACAAAGTGAACCAAAAAAAAAAAATCACCAGAAGGAACTGTCTTTTTTGTTTCATCTGACAGAAGGTCAAGCATTACTCCATTATCACTGTTCTGAACTAACTTTTGCTTGAACCCTAGTTGGGGGAGCCTTTGTGTATAACACAGTGGAAGCTTCAGAACATGATTCCAGTTGTTTTCTTTCTGTCCCTTTGGTAACTCTATCCCGATTTTATCTCTCTGAAGATTGCTGGTTGTTGACAACATAAGGAAAGGTCCTCTCTCTCTTTCTCTCTCTCTCCCTCCCTCTCTCCCTCTCTCTCCTCTGCTCAAGGCCTTCAAAAACAAAAAGACAAGACACTATCGAAAATACTTTTAAGTCAAAGAAAACAACGCCAAGCTCCAGCAATTTTCTGTGTGATACAAAATTAAAAAAAAAATTAAAAGAGGTTTTGATTCAACTCATGTAGCTGTTTGCAAAGACACCTGAACAACTGCTTTCAGAAAACATCCCCCCCCAAAAAAAATGATTCTAAATACTTCACTGGCCCAACTGCCTAACTATCTGGGGTCTAAGATTAATTACTTTCCCTTAGCTGCAAAGCTGTTGTTGCCAGACTTGCCTGCCTCACTCGGCTCTCACATCTTAGTTTTAAAGGTAATTTCAGAATGTTGAGTGAGAGAAAATAGGAAGGGGGAAAATGCATACTGCCTCCCACCCACCCCCTATAGACTGGCTGTCCAACTGTATTTCAGAAATGACAACAAAACAAGGCTCCATGTGCCTGTCTTTTCAGTGGAGGCTGCTTGGTGACACAACCCTGGGTGAGTCTCCCCTGGCACCCGGCAGGCTGTCAACTCTGGCCTGGTTCTATTTTCTTCTGGTAATTTCTGTCCTGAGTTTTGTCGAATTGGAAAAGGCCTACTAACATAGAAACCAAGAAATCAGCAGAGTCTTGCAGACATCGTATGCGAAAACAAAACAAAATAATATTTGAAGACTGTTCACTTGAGTCAAGACCATAGCCTGGCCTCCCTCACTCTCCACGGTCTGCAGCCCTATTAGTCACCCTTAAAGAATCCATCAATATTCCACTGGCTCTCTAATGTGCTGATGAAGCAAAAAAAAAAAAAAAAAAAGTTTAATAAAGAAAGTCGTTGCAATTTATCTTTAGCGGACAAACCACAACCTCGACTTTTATCTTTTTAGCACAAGATTCCTAGGTTCTGCCACTAATCTGCGGAGGGAAATGAATGCCCTCAGGTCCACTCGAGCAAAGTTACCCACGAACGTCTTAAAAGCCCCCAGAAAAGTCTTTCATCCCCAAGACACTGAAGCTTTAGAAATGATCCAGCTGAGGAGGGCTTAGGAGCTTGTTCGGTCACGTCTGACAGCTCAGCCCGGACCACGGAGAGTCTGCGAGGCTTTCGCGGGGGCCATTCTAGCGTAGAAAGGCGTTCCCAGCGCCCGCCCAAGCCTTGCACACCGCTGCGGCTTGAAACCTTTTGGAGAAAGGCGATTCTGGGGTCTGAAAAACTGTTCGGTGATCTGCGAGATCCTGCAAGACTTTTCCTCTCTACCCTAGTCGCCATAAAATAATAATAATAATAACAACAACAACAACAATAACAATAGGAAGGAGGAGGAAGCAGCCCCAGAAGCCAGTTACACTTGCAAAGCCTTTGAGAAGTCGCCTTTTCAGGGGCAAAGATTTGACACCAGACCGACAGCAACTGCGAGGTCAAATAAAAAGAAGAGTGAAATAGATCAAGATAAACTTAAGAAAGAGCGAGTGCGGCCAGCTTCGTGGCTAGATAGGTTTTTTAATTTTAATCTTTTTATTTATTTGTTGTGCAGAGCTCCAGTGTGTGTGCTTGTGTTACAGTAGCTATTTTCTTTGAGCACCTATCCCCTGCCCAGTGTCCTCCCCCCAAATCTAGTAACTGCCCAGCACACCGGGCACAGGCCACAGGCCACCAAACTGCCACCTCCCTCTAGGGTGCGCGGGAGGCCAACCTTGGTTCAGTACTCTCTGCACTCGCCCGCTTCAGAAGTCAGACCCCAGCAGCAGGGAACCCCGTGAGGCTGCTTGGAGCACAGAGGCTCAGGGCTGCCCACCAGACCTGAGGTTCAGGGTTGGGGGAGGCAGTATCTGGGCAGTATATGGCCAGCGCGACCCATTGCTGTCCTCGGCGGGCGGCCGAGGTGGCGTTCTGCCCGGCAGCGGGTTTGTCCCAGCCGGGACCGGGCGAGGGCAGGAAGCAGTGCTGGGTTTCTTCGACAGCGTCCAGGCGCTCTTTTGTCCTGAGGTTTCTCCCCACGGGTTAAAGAACGACATTTTGCAAACAAAAAAGAAAGTTGGAGGCAAGATAAGAGGAATGTCCCCTTTTCTCCCACCCCACCCAACCCCCCAGCCCCCCACCCAACCTGGAGGTCACAGCTGTTAACGGATTGCAACATTTGCTTCTTCTGCGGCTCTGAATGGGCGCCTGTGTTCGCTGCAGCATTTGAAAACTACAGGCATCCTGACATACAGTTTTGTCGTGTGTTCTCTAAGACACCCCCGCTCCCTGGTACCCCCCCCCCCAGAGCCCCGCTCACACTTAAGAAAACAAACCCTGGGGTCTGAGCTGCACCCGGTTGCCAGAACAAGGGCTCTCAGCCTTCCTACTCTCCTTGCTGGAGCCCGAGCCTCAGTTTCCCTTTTGGGAAGGGAACTTGTGCAGACAACTGCGCCCTGCCTTGGTGCCCTGTTCCCCCCAAAGTGGTGGGCCAGTGTACCAAGCTCTCTTCATCCCGGGGTTGCTACGCACACCCGCTAAGGCCTAGAGGGGTGGCCAGGTCCCGTGGGGAGGGAGGGGGACCCCGATCTTTGGCGACTCAGATGCTTGGATAGATAAGTACATTCACGAGGTCCGGGGTACCACTCGGAAACCATTCAGGGCACTCCGGGGAAGCAAGGCTCAAAGAGCTCAGATCAGCCACCTGGCTGGGCCCTGGCAGCTTGGCGGGCACCGTTGGGTGGTGTCGGGGTGCAGGCCACAGGACCTCGAACCCCAGACCTGGACAGTTACCATTCTCTGTGCTTCCCTCCCCAGCCCCATCAATTGTGCTCCGTCTGGGCTTTTTCTGGGCGCCCAGTGCCCTTGTTGGCCTTTCCCGGCAACCGGCCAAGGCTGTGCCGTCGAGCACCCGCCTCCCTCCCCCGCGCCCGCCGCTCCCCTCCCCCTTCCGCCCTCAGGCCCCGGGGGGGCGGGGGAGGTGCGCGTGCACCGCTAGCCACGCCCCCGCGCCCGGCTTTTTCAAGGGCTGCTCGGGCGGCCTCTGCGCTGGCTGCTCCGCCGCCTCCTGGGCGCGCACAGCTCCAGCCCAGCGCTCCGCTCCGCTCCGCCGCCGCCACGCCGCTCTCCAAGCTTCACCAGGACCCCCGGCCTTGGCTACCGGCTCCTGGCTCTCCGCGCCCGGCCTCTCGGACCCACGACCTCGTCATCTCCCAAGTCCAGGTCAGTCTGTGTCCTCCCTTCCCACGCCGACCGCCCCCTTGCCCCCCTGCACCCCTCTTTTTCTCTTTCTCTCTCCCTTGCTCGCCGGCTCTCTGGACACGGCGGAGCAGCTTCGCAGGCAAATCCCGACAAGCTTTGCAGAAAAAAACTGACAATGAAATTTCCGAAGTCCTTCTATGTCGGCGCCATGTTCGAGCGGAGCCAGAGGTGACAAGAGATTTCGGTGTCTCGGGGGACTCGGTGGCCTCCCGCCTCGCCCCCTGCCCCAGAGTAACAGCGCCTGCAGCCGAGCGCAAAACCCCAAGCGACCGCCCGCGCTGCAGAGTTCTGTCGCTCTGGGGTCCCCGAGCGTGCCGAGGGGTGCCAGAGAGCCCTTGGGAGGGTTTGCTGTCCAACTGCAGGGAGCGGGGTGCGGGGCTCTAACTGGGAGGGGCGGGAGACGACTGTCAGCCTCACCGGGGGCTCTCCTGGGCGCTGACAGATGCCCTGGTAGTCGACGTGCGCAGCCTTTTGCACCGTCTTTGCCCAAACTAGACGCTCATGGCTGGTCCAGACCCCCCCACCCCCACCCCGCCTTAGAAAAGTTGACTTTAAGGAAGTTTGGCTCAAATAAGCCCAATGGGGCCGGTTTGCTGTGGGTTCCGGGTGTGGGGAAGGCGGCGGGAGCAAATGGGAGACAAAACATGGTTGAGATTCTGACGGAGGAAGAGGCGGATTCTTTGGCTCTGGTAAGATCTGGCCAAGCAGTTCAAGGCCCCAGGGGGTGGGGCCACGGGACAACTCTCAAGTCTCAATTCTTTGTCTCTTTCTTGTCTTGGCAGCAACGGCTGACCCTCTCCTGAAGCGACAAGGCGCCTCTCGGCGACTGCTCTTCATAAGTAACTTTTGTCCATAGGGAAAATCCCTAAAACGGGAGGCCATGGTGGCATCAGTAGAGTGTCACTCGTGGTCCCGTCTCTGGGACAATGAGTTTGCAGAGCGATTTGGAAGGGACCTGCCCGCACCTTTAGCACCACAGCTGTTTCGAATGTGAAATAAAAAAAGACTCGCACTACACTGGGGAACACAGATTTTTTTTTTGAGGGGCGGGGGGGGGAGGGAAAAAAGGTTTTGGACTTTATAAATATAATTATTCACTAAATATTTCTCATTTTCTTTTAAGGACAACCAAGGGCGTTTTCTTCCACGAATCCCCAAAGTCAGTGTAAAAGTGGCTTGTAAATAGCGTAACCAAATAATAATAATAAGGTTTTGTAGGTACTTCACCGTGTGCCCTGATTTAGGAAACGGGGTGTCATTATTAACAACTTGGTTTATGGTGTCATAAAGGGTGTATCTGGTAACCCTGGTTCTCAGCCTTGAGTTAGGATTTTTCTTTAATCTCACTAAAGGTTCTTGCGCACTTTTATTAACTAGTAAAGAGGACACAACATCCTTCACCTTGTTTTGGGGAAAAATACTCTTAAATGAATCAAGACATACAGGAATCTTCAAGGGCCCATGATTTGCACTGAAGTACTTTTGACTTTCCAAACCAGTTGTGTGTGTGTGTGTGTGTGTGTGTGTGTGTGTGTGTATGTGTGTGTGTGCTGGCTTTTGTTGTTTTAACTTTTAGCTGTGAGGTTGAGGACTCCAGGGTTGTTTACTCTCTGTTTACTCGACTGTTTCCTTTAAACAGTGTGTCTCTGGGGAGGGGTGTACTTGTAACTTATTGCCATTGGGAGTGCATTTTAAAAAGAGCCAAAGTGGTGTCTAATGAGTTAATCATTAAGGAGTAGCCGCCTTGCCGGCCATTTCAGGATGTGAGAGAGTTTCTGTGGAGCTGCTGGAGACAGGAAGGAGAACATTCTCAAAGGCAACCAATCTCACTTTTTGAGTTACCAGTTAATAGGTGGCATTGAAAGGTAGAAGGGCCTTAGAAATACGTGTGAATGACCAGTTTCACATGCAGACATCCATGTCTCTGATCTTTGCATTGTCACCATTCTTTAAGACTATTTCAAAACAGAGTCAAAGGAGGGAGCCCTGGGGAATTTAAGACCCTCTATGTTAGGTGTTGGCCCAGAGAGAGGTCCAGCTCTTGCCTCTCAGTAAGCCTAGGAACAGCTGAATCAAAAATGGGAGCAGTGCCTGCACCTGGTGATTTATGCGCTGCAGCAGGGGGAAGTTTCCCTCTGACTTTGAAGCTGGCAAGAGAGAGCCAGATGTTACCAGATGCTCTCCGTGCACCTTAACCTTAACTGTCATTCCTTTCAGAAGTGAGGCTTTCGCAGCCTGAGTCCCAGCTCCAGATGCCCCTCACCACTGCACCTGCCTCTCCAAGCTCCACATTGTACGTCCTGATGGGATGGGTGGGGCAACTTCAGTTACAATGCTCTTTTGGCTCCCATCCTTGCCGCTGGCGGGGCTGCCCCCCTTCCTCCACTTAATCTTGCCTTTCTCTCCCTGCAGGTCCCTTTCCCCAGAACCCCCTTCTTTGACTCCGAGGGGATGCAGCAGCAATTCATGTTTTGAAGTACTGTAAATGGTTCAAAACGTGAGGCGCTGCTATATCCCTTCGAGGGGAAACTTGAAGGTGGGGCTCCCCGGACCTGTGTTCTCCTCAAAGATGCCAGCTCTCTGGAGCTGCACCCTGCAGGTAAGGTCCTGGTGGGAGTTCCCTCTTCCCCCTGTGCCCTTCTCGCCCACCAAGCCACCACTACTGGGGGATGGGGCGGGTGGGAGGCCAGGGTGCTCTTGTGGCTGGGGTGAGGGCGGGAGAGGGGGGGCATTCAGGGAGCCAACTCAGAGCAGGGACGAGGTGGCCCTCACTCAGTCGTGCCCTAGCAGCGGGAACAGTACTGCAGTAAGCGATCAGGGCTCTGGAGTAATGTTTCTGCCGCTTGAGCAAGGCTGGGACTGTCACACGGGCCACCCAGCAGGTGAGTGAGTTTTAGGGGAGCACTGCCTGGGGCCTCCCCAAAGCAGGAAGCAGCGTTCCAGCCCTCCATCCAACTTCGGGTGGGAAAGACTCTGGCTTCCAGCACTCTGTCTCCTTCACACAGGTCAAACCTTAAGTGGCAAATATGAATGAATAAATAAAGAAATAAAAATAAATAAACAAACCTTGGTTATCACTCAGGATGCTAGCCACACAACAAGGCAAACAAAATAAAATGAACAGAATAAATAAATGAAGAGGATGACTTTCAAGACCCGACTCACACTCCCCATTACATTAAGTGGGACTGGGGAGAGTGGATGGGAGTTAGGAGCTGGTGGGGAGGGTCAGCAGTGGCCAGAAGTCCCTGGGTCATTGGGTGAAAGTCCCTTGACCTCAGTGGTCCCAGTCTCCACCCCCAGCTGTGCTATGGGGAGTAGGAGGAGCTACACCTGGCACCCAGGGGACTGTGTATCCTGAACCGGAAGAAAAGAGAACAGGACCCCACTGAGTGGCTCTGAAAGTGAGCCTCCTCACTTCTAGCCCTTTCTTGTCCCATAGACACGCCCCCCCCAATCTGGTCCCCCAATTCCACACTGAAACACACTGCCTGGTTGGAGGGGGATGTCTCACAAAACAGATTGACCCCCCCCCCCATGTCATGATAAAGTGGCAGCCCTGGGTGACTCTGTTGGTAATGAGTGTCGCCTCCAGCCTGCACCGAGGGGTCCCGCAGTGGGGATAGCAGTGCGCCAGGCAGCACTTTGTCACTTGAGAACACTACATTCCGTGCCATCACAAAAACACAATACCAACCCCCTCTGATGGGGATGAGCTGCCAGCTTTAGGCCTTCCACTGAGGGGCCAGCAGATGCCACCCCCCTCCATTTGCAGTTTGGGGAGGCAGGGGTTTCAGGTAGCCCCGAGCTGGGAGTTAGGCTCCAGCCACCAGAAACGCCTGCTCTCCCAGACTCCCTTGCGTGGAGGGGGGTAAGTTGTGTAGGGGGAGGAAAAGTGACCATGGCTGGAGGAGGAGGGGAAAAAGGAGGTCTAGGCCCCTTAGGCTCCTAGGGTCCTGTAGCCTGGCCACCTTTGCCCCGACTGAGCCTCCCACTACAGCCAAGACCCCGCCCCCAAATCTGGCAGCACCCCCCCCCCAGAGTTGGCCCCAGGCCCCCGGTCCCATAGGCCCACAGTCCCCACAGGCCTGAATGGCAAACAGGTTCCCACACCCCTGAACCCAATCTGTCCTGGTTTCACTGGGGGTTCCAGAAAAGCTCCTGGGGACTGCCTCCCCCCATCAGGCTTCTCACTGCCTCAAGCCAGAAGGATATCAGGTGCCTTGGGCACCCAGCCCTCCTGGAGGACCAGCCCAGCCCATGCCATCAGGCTCTGTCCAGCAGGTGCCTGCAGGACCCAGGTGAGATACCCAGCCAATTGGGGGGGTCCAGGGCCTAGCAGAGGACGAAAGGGTGTCATAAGGGCTTGCTCTCCAGAAGCAACACCATGAAGACCAAAAGAGATGCAAGTTGAAGGCGCCCACGGCACGCTCTGACTGCACCCTGCCCTTTTCTGGCCTTACAAACATGCACCTCATATTTACATACGTGCCTAGATTCCACCTTCAAGGACAAAGACTGTGAATAAAAAGCAATATTTTAGTCAAACATTTCTGTGTCAATTAAGATGACGGCAATTCGTTCCAGTCTATAAATTCTCTTTAACAATCCCCTGAGGTGTCATTTCATGTTGTTTTCTCAGCATTGCTAAATGGGCGTCATGGTGTGTGGGAGATGTCAGCCCATCGATTGAACCGATGTTCCAGCACCTTCCCATTGTTTTCTCATTCTCCAGACACATACATACAGGGTGTTGGCTGTTAGCTGCAGCCCGCCTCATGGTTTCTTAGGTGAATGTGGCCCTTAAACTTGGAAAAACTCTACATCTAGTTTTACATCTAAAAGTCAACATTTCTCTAAGCCCCGGGACAAGATACACAGGCTGCTTTTTACGTGGTAAAAAAATTCTTTAAAGATTCTATTCCAGGCGGCACAGGGTTGGAGGGGAAGGGTACTTAGCACCTCCCCCTTAGCAGTACTGACTTTGATTTTCCAACAAAGGAGCGTTACATGAACACTCTTGCCCCAGATCTGGACACAGGAGAGTCCTATTGCGTGAAAACACAAGCACCCCTCAACATCTGAGATTTATATACCTTTTTAATTCGCCAGGTATTGGAAACCACCCAAGTGCCCCCCACAGCACCAGGTAAAATATAACCACTCACTCTGTGTAATATTATACACACTTTAAAAACGTTATTGGAAAATGTTTTATGATCTGTAAGCCGAGGCAAGCCTTTCCCACCATTTCTTTCTTGCGGCTGCTCACCTCCCCCTCACCCCCCCCCCAGTCTCTTTGTTCCAATTGGCAAGTAGACTCAATTTTCCCGCCAAATGAGTCAGTCGTGAGGGGCCAGGCAATTGATCTGAACAGATGTGTGTCAATGTTGCTTAGAAAACTAGGTGCCAATAACAGGGACACACACACACACACACACACACATACACTGGTAATAATTGTGACTCTTAAAAATATTATTGTTGGGGGTCGGGCGGTGGCGCAGTGGGTTAAGCGCACGTGACGCAAAGCGTAAGGATCCCGGTTCGAGCCCCTGGCTCCCCACCTGCAGGGGAGTCCCTTCACAGGCGGTGAAGCAGGTCTGCAGGTGTCTATCTTTCTCTCTCCCTCTCTGTCTTCCCCTCCTCTCTCCATTTCTCTCTGTCCTATCCAACAACGAGTTGCGTCAACAAGGGCAATAATAATAACCACAACGAAGCTACAACAAGGGCAACAAAAGGGGGAAAAAATGGCCTCCAGGAGCGGTGGATTCATGGTGCCGGCACCGAGCCCAGCAATAACCCTGGAGGAGGAAAAAAAAAAATTATTGTTTTTTGTGTGTGTGTGCACACAAACAAGGGCCACCACAGTGGAACCCCAAACAGGAAAACAGTCAGAGGGACACCATTGTGGAGAAATTGAGTGATTGATTATTTTTGCTTTTGCTCTCCATTAATATGGACAACTGTCCAGTGGAAAAGGGGACCTTCATAAGGACTCTGTGGGACAAATGATCTTTGCTGATTGTTTTTAAATACCACCCTTAGCAACTACTGGGGCAGATGGAACAATGAGCCAGGGCCGGATTTTCTCCCCCAGTCCTGAGCTGTAGAGCTTGGGGTGACAAGTCTGGGGGTTAACTCCCAGGCTGCTTTCCTGAAGGGGTTGAAAAATGAAAACAAAGTCAAGTTTTGGAAAAAATTCAGGCAAGGTTAGCATTAGGAATTAAAGACTTGAGAGTGAGGTCTGCCCTCAGAGTTCTGAGGGCTCAATTTTCCCACTCCTGTAACTTCCGCTCTTAACCCCTAGAACTCTGTGTGTGCACTGGTATTTGGATCAATTACGTCACTCCGAACAGAAAAGCAGAGTAGATATTCTATATCTCCTCCAGTGGTAGCAAAAGTGTCAGCTCCCAGCCATCCAGCACCCTACTGGGGCCCTCCCATTAGTTACTGCTATGCAGATGAGCAGATCCTACAGCTCTTCCCAAAGATTTCACCTCTCTGCCGCCCTCGCTTCCCTCCCCCTCGTTCCACAATTGATCTCCTTGGCAAGTTCAAAAAGGCTTAGACCCCTATGGGGGTCATAAATTGAGCCATTAGGGAGGAACCCTGAAAAGACTTCCATTTCCTGTAGTTGCTCAGGCACTGGAGTACTCCCTTACTAATCTGAGCAGTCCTGAGAGTCTAGGGTATGGGGGTGGGGTGGGGGTGGGGGCCAGGCCTCAACCAACCTGGAGAGTCTGCAAGCTGAGAACCCAGCTGCCTGCTGAAGGCTGGGAGCCCAGGAAACTCTCCTGTTCTCCCCACGCAGCTCCCTTGCTTGTCCTCCAGCCCCAGAGACTCTACAGACTTTGCAGAGAGAGAAGCCTGGCCCGAAGAAAAGTGTCGTAGTTACAGCTGTCACAGTCCGGATGCGCTGCTCTGCCTTTCCCACACTTTGCCAAGCACTGTCATATTTTTTGCTTGCAGCAACCTCAGGTGCTAAGTAGAAAACAGCACTTGAAAAACAATTCCAAGACAAGAAAACTAGGACACCAGGAAGTTAAGGATTTGTGGAGCGTGAGTCCAGGCCCCCTCCCTCTTTCTCAAACTGTGCCTCTTACATCCTTCACTACCTGTTAATGAGAACCAACTGGGGAGTGATAGGGTAGGGGGCAGAGTTGAATGAGCTTGGTTAAAGATACTCAAGGTGAAACACAGTCTAACTATGAGCTGAGCTTTGACCTAAGCACCAGGTGCTTCCTGGGTGAGGTCTACGCTTGTTCCCAGGATGAGTAACCACTTAATCGGGACTGTCAGCTGTCCAGCTGTGGATAAGCAGGCATTCAGGACCCCCTCACCTTGCTCCCCACCCTCTCCCCAACTAACAAGGTGATTTCAGTTCATTTAAAATCTCTGGCCCATCTGTGAGACTCTGGATTCAGCCTACTTAAAGAGGTTCATATTATTGAGTCACCCAATGCAATCTTTTTCAGCCATTGCATAATAATACTTAGGCCATAGAAACCTGTAAAAGGGGGGAGTCAGACGGTAGTGCAGTGGTTTAAGTGCACATGGTGCAAAGCACAAGGACCAGCTTAAGGATTCCAGTACAAACCCCTGGCTCCCCACCTGCAGGGGGTCCCTTCACAAGTGGTGAAGCAGGTCTGCAGGTGTCTATCTTTCTCTCTCCCTCTGTCTTCCCCTCCTCTCTCCATTTCTCTCTGTCCTATCTAACAATGAGGACATCAATAACAATAATAACTAAAACAACAATGAAAAACAACAAGGGCAACAAAAGGGAAAATAAATAAATAAATAAATAAATATTAAAAAAAAAACCTGGAAAAGGCATATGAATGAGAGCATCAGGGACATAAAATCACAGGGACACCAAGGCTGAAAAGAACAAGTGAAACATGAGGTCTGAAGGAGCCCCCACTCGGACTCTTTCATGCTTTTGTTACTGTTGTTACATTGTTTTTGGACTGCATTGTCAAACATCATTCTCTAAGAAGCCTCCTAGGGGGTGGTGGATGACCTGGAAATTTGAGGGCTCGATGCACATACCTGAGACATCTCAGAGATCATGTCATGAGTCACTGCTGTGCACTTGTGACAGATTTTTTTAATTATCTATTTATTTATTGGGTAGAGACAGCCAGAACTTGAGAGGGTCGGGGATGATAGAGAGGGAGAGAGACAGAGAGACACCTGCAGCCCTGCTTCAACACTCCTGAAGCTTTCCCCCTGCAAGTGGGACCGGGGGCTCGAACCTGGGTCCTTGTGCACTATAACATGTGCGCTCAACCAGGTGTGCCACCACCTGGCCCCACATATTTTTTTAAATAGTTTTTACTTGCTATTAATAGTTTGTTACAAGATTGTAAGATTACAATGTACAGTTCCACACCACATCCACCATGAAAGTTCATATCACCACCCTCCAACCGCTCAAAGATAACTATTTAAGTTCTCACTTGTGACAGACTAATAACTAAAAGGTCGGCTCACTTGTGACAGACTAACAACTAAAAGGTCGGGGAGTGGGGGCATTCATCTACAGAGCAAAACAAGGAGAAAGTGTTACAAGTGTTCCATCTACTGGGATGGGAGTGTTAGGAGAAAAGTGGGCGGCAGGGAGTCCGGCAGTAGCGCAGCGGGTTAAGCGCAAGTGGCACAAAACGCAAGGACCAGCATAAGTATCCCGGTTCAAGCCCCAGCTCCCCACCTGCAGGGGAGTTGCTTCACAAGTTGTGAAGCAGGTCTTCAGGTCTCTCCCCCTCTCTGTCTTCCCCTCCTCTCTCCATTTCTCTCTGTCCTATCCAACAACAACGACAACAATAACAACAATAATAGCTACAACAACAATAAACAACAAGGGCAACAAAAGGGAGAATAAATAAATACATAAAAATAAAAGAAAAGTGGGCGACCTTGGGCAAGGAAGAGAGTGGTGGTCATACAGGAAGGGGGTTGTTATGTTTTAATAGTTTAAAAGAAGGTGGGGCTAGACAGTGGTGCCTCTGTTCATTTCTTTTTAATGATTTGAAATATATAGGGGGTAGAACTTATTTATTTATTCCTTTATTTTTCCATTTTGTTGTTGTTATTGCTATTGTTGATGCTAGATAGGACAGAGAAAAATCTATAGAGAGGAGGGTGAAGACAGAGAGGGAAAGAAAGATAGATACCTGCAGACCTGCTTTACTGCTTGTGAAGCGACCTCTTTGCAGGTGGGGAGCTGGGGGCTCAAACCAGGAATCTTGGGCTGGTCCTTGTGCTTCGTGTCATGTACAATTAACCCGGTGCATTACTGCCTGGCCCCTAGGACTCTATATTCGTGCTAGACTGTTATGAATGGGTGCTCTGACAAACAACTGGAATTGCTGCTAACTGTAAGCATTGCAGACACAAAGTCTGCCTTAATATGTTCAGTCCACAGAAGTGGACACACACACACACACACACACACACACACACACACACACAGAGAGAGAGAGAGAGAATGAGAGAGAGAGGGAGAGAGAGAGAAAGCATAGAAGCTACAAGCACGAGTCTCAGGGAGCTGGGTAGTGTTGAACCTGGTTGAGCACACATATTACAATACGCAAGGACCCAGGTTCAAGCTGCCCCCCCCACTCCCCACCTGCAGGGTGTCTCTTCCTCTGTATCCCCCCTTTCCCTCTCAATATCTGGGTGCCTATCAAGTAGATACATATGAAAAATAAAAGAAATTTCCTGTTTTTTTTTTTTTTTTTTGGTTTGTTTGTTTTTTTCCTCCAGGGTTACTGCTGGGATTTGGTGCCTGCACTACGAATCCACTGCTCCTGGAGGCCATTTTTTTCCTTTTGTTGCCCTTGTTGTTTATCTTTGTTGTTACTGTTATTGTTGTTATTACTGTCGTTGTTGTTGGATAGGACAGAGAGAAATGGAGATAGGAGGGGAAGACAGAGAGGGGGAGAGAAAGATAGACACCTGCAGACTTGCTTCACCGCCTGTGAAGCGACTCCCCTGCAAGTGGGGAGCCGGGGGCTTGAACCGGATTCTTATGGGAGTCCTTGCACTTTGCACCACGTGCACTTAACCCGCTGTGCTAACACCTCGCCCCCTTGTTTGTTTGTTTTTTAATTTCTTTATTGGGGAATTAATGTTTTACATTCGACAGTAAATACAACAGTTTATACATGCATAACATTTCCCAGTTTTCCATATAACAATACAACCCCCACTAGGTCCTCTGTCATCCTTTTTGGACCTGTATTCTCCCCCCCCCTCCACCCACCCCAGAGTCTTTTACGTTGGTGCTGTTTGTTTTTTTTTTTAATGTTTGTTTATTTATTCTCTTTTGTTGCCCTTGTTGTTTCATTATTGTAGTTATTATTGTTGTTGTTACTGATGTTGTCATTGTTGGATAGGACAGAGAGAAATGGAGAGAGGAGGGGAAGACAGAGAGGGGGAGAGAAAATAGACACCTGCAGAATTGCTTGACCACTTGTGAAGTGACTCCCCTGCAGGTGGGGGGGGGGGGCTCGAACTGGGATCCTTACGCTGGTCATTGAGCTTTGCGACACGTGCGCTTAACCCACTGCGCTACCGCCTGAACCCCCATTTCTTGTTTCTTTGTTTTTAAAGTCTCAGAGAAACAGAATACACCAAGGCACTCATTTCAGTCATTTTTAGAATAGAAACTGGATTTGGAGAAGATGTCATATTATACCCCAGAGACAACAGTCTCCTAAAATAACATTTCCTCAATCACAGTTAATTAAAAATTAAGAAAAGGCAAATCCCAACCAACCACCCAACCAAAAAAAAAAAAAAGGAAAAAAAGGAAGAAAAAGAAAAGCAGTCAGGAGGTAGCACAGGGGTTAAGTGAACGCAGTGCAAGGGGGGGGGGGAGTGCTTCACAAGCAGTGAAGCAGGTCTACAGGTGTCTGTCTTTCTCTCCCCCTCTTTGCCTTCCCCTCCTCTCTCCATTTCTCTCTGTCCTACCCAACAACGGCGACATTAATAACTACAATAATAAAACAAGAGCAACAAAATAAAGAAATATTTGAAAAAAAGAAAAGATAGACAAAGAAAGAAAGAAACGAAACGAAACGGGTTAGCAAGCATCCTGTATGAACCACAACAAAGAATTGGGTAAATAAAGTAAGGTGGCGCTAACCAGTTGCATGAAATTGGGTTCTTGATAGGATGTTTAATGGCAAAAGAAACGGGCATCTTCTTTGCATTCTTCCCACCTGTGCAGTCTAATTCCTTATGGAGCAGTCTAGACGGACGCCTAGTTTTCTTTCAGTGGGAAGATAAGAAGTTGAGCAGAAATGCTCAGTCAACCTTTTAGTAGCATTCTCTGCGTTGTGGTACAGTCATTCATGTCAGAAAGATGCTCAACCAGTTGTGCGATGTGCTCCTAATATTGAAGACTCATGCACTGTCGACATTTTTGCATCCCTAGTTTTGTGTTAGTGAGACCAAGAGAAGATTCAGAGGAATTCCTGTACACTGGCAGTCTAAAGTTGGTTATCTCAGAGTGGAGACACTGTAGGTGACCAAAGAAGATGCTCAATGGTGTGTGTGTGTGTGTGTGTGTGTGTGTGTGTGTGTGTGTGTGTGTGATGTGTTCCTAATATGCAGTTTAGATAAATATATTGGGAGCACTTTGCATGCAGACAAAAAGCTGGAGGGAATCCACTGAAAATCTGACAAAGGTTATGATATGATAAAGTGATAAAAGTGAGGTCCAAAGCTATATTTGTAGTATGTTCCTATATATGTAATATCCATGGGGGGGGGCATTTCACATTCAGAGTTTCCTATCAGTTTTTACAGAAAAGGCTAGGAAGAAGTAGAGTGAAATGTAATCGTGATTCTCTCTGGGTTTCTAGTGCTATAGATGATAATCTGTTTTTCTCTTTATTCTTTTATGTGTTTTCCAAGTAATACTTGTATAAACAACACAATACATTGCTTTTATGGTACTAATAAAACTCATTTTTATTTTTAAAAAGAGTTTGTATTTACTTAAAAAAAAAAACAAAAAAACATGCTCTCTGACCTAGGGCTGGGGCAAGACTTCCTATCTGAGTTGCAACGGGGCCTCGAATGCAGTCTCAGATCTGGCTAGATGGAGCCAATCCAGCCTCGGGTGGGTCTGCAGTGCATATGTGTTTTGTCATTCACTCTTGGCAGAGGAAAGAGAAAGTATAATTTAGAAATATAACTATGACAGGGTAATGGTATAATCATAATAGTAATATTGCTCAACAGACTGCTGTCTCCCATCTAATCAGAGTAACACGTCAGGAAGGACAGAAAATTAAAAAAGGCTCCTTTTCCTCGGGGAACCATTCAGGATGGCAGGACTTGGAGACTCGCCCAGGCTCTTGGACGCATTGGCGAGTTTAAGACAAGCCTGAGTCAGGCAAACACCTTACAGAAAGCCTCATTCCACTCAGCTAACGTTCTGCAGATGCGAATAACCTCCCCCCATACACACACCCATTCAGTTGACTTCCGTAACAACCCAGTATTGGAGAATATTCCCGACTTCTTGAATTTAGACTTTCCCTGCTTCAGTGAAACAGACAGAGAGAGCCAACTAGAAACATGCCAGACCCCTGGCCTGACCTGACCTTCCCCCTCCAAGGGTCTCACCACTCCCCCATGCACTGATTTGACCAGACATGGCAACATAAGAGGCCCTAGGACCCCTCCCATCCTGCTAGAAGCACTCTGGGAAGACTGCCCTCGCCCCACCCCATGGCTCCTTCCTATGGTCTGTGACTTTCTACATTACTTTCAAAATACATTTATCACAGTCTTAAAGCATTAACTGTCGAAACAAAACACACTTGGAGGATATTCCTCCTGTTTCCTGATGTCATGCTCTTGTTCTGTTTAAGAACAAATGATCAAGGGGTTGGGCTGTGGCATATCTGGTTAAGAGCATACATTACAGTGCACAAGGACCTGGGTTCAAGCCCCTGGTTCCTACCTGGGGGGGGGGCTTCATGAGCGGTGAAGCAGTATTGCAGCTCTCTCTCTCTCTCTCTTTATCCAAAATAAATAAATAAAATTTATAAGAAGAGCAAATAGTCATACAAACCAACTAGTCCTCCCTCTTGAGTGAACACAAGTCTCCCTCTTTATGTCTGCCCTGAGGACTTTTCCCTCCTACACTCACTCATCAGCACATTTCTCCAGGCAACCTGGGTCTCTCCTGTCACTTGGGAGAGAGAAGGGGAGTTAAGGTGACACTAAGCCAGCGTGGCCTTGAGTCCAGAAGCCCTTTTCTTCTCTCAGTCACCTGGTACAGAGCTGGAATTAGCTGGGGCTTTGACCTTCTCTGGAGCCAGGGGAGACCACACCACACTGAGAATCTGCTTTGCTCAGCTGAATTGGGAGGGCCCCCTCTGAAATGGAAAGTCTCAAGTCTAGCTGAGAGAAGGGGGGGAGAGGGAGGACACCGGGAGAGAGGAATTACCTTAATGATTAAGCACTGACCTTAGGCTCTTCTAATTTACCAGTGGAAAAAACTCCAGCTCCCCTGCATTTCTCACCCAATCAAATGTCCTAGAACTTGACCAGTGCAGAGAGCCCTCTCTACTAGTCGGGAGTATGCCAAAAGGAGGTTGGGGCAACCCAGAAGGGGTTGGGCACCTCCCTAGGTTAAAGGAGGCAGCCCAATCCCTTCATTTTACAGAACAGGAAACCTGGTAACAGAGAGGAACTAGCTCTGGCAGAGAGGTGCTGCAGAGAAGTGGTGGCCTGGTTAGAACTTGAACCTTGATCTTCAGGCTTTTCCCACACTGCAGCACCCAGAGTCTAAAGGACACGTTGAGGGACCCAAGAAGGTGCTGGAAAGCACATGGGCCTTCCTGAGCATCTCTGTCGGTTGGCAGGGCAGTAAGAGACAGAAACAGTATTGTGTGGGGGTGGAGGGTGCTGGGGGACGAGACTCCAGCATGGACATGGGTAGGAATGGATGTGGTGTGGCACCCACACAATCAGAAGAAAGAGCTAGAGGAAACAGACAAGGCCGAGTCTGGCTACGCAGATCATAAAGGGGGTAAGACAGTCGCCCCGGAGACTCCCATCCAGGCCTCATGTTAAAGAGGGATTTATGCAGTAGTCACTAGACATTTGACTTTTGTTAGCTTTCCCCACCAGTTCCAGAGTCTTTGACTTCTCTGGAGAGAGCTGCTCTCCTGCTCTTGCTCTCAATGGAGTCTTCTTCTTCTAGCGTTTGCCCTTCTTCCATAGCCAGTCAACAGCGTCAGGTTGAAAGCTGTAAGGAGCTGCTTGTTGCTGGCTTTGGAAGTGACTGGGATCCATGTGGATTCAGTCGGCTAGGAAGGATCGTCAGTTTCCCCAATGAATGGGTACTCACGGGATGCACCACGAGAAGGTCGATCCAATGCATCCCGTGGAGTGCCTCATAGCATCTCCTTCAAGTGACCCCAGAAGGGCTGTCAATTGTAGGAAACCGCTAGAGCTGCCTCCAGGAACCTGGTGGGTAGGGCCAGTTGAGACATCCACAGTGCTCTCAGCAGAGATGGGCTGTGTGGACCTGGACTAAGCAAGGAGACCACCTCCCTGTGCTTTTTCCTTTTTTTTTTTAACGTGGTTCTAAGGATTAACCAGGGTTCAATGCTTCAACGATACCACTCTAAGCAGCCTCCCTGGGATATTTTTTCTCATTCTTTTAGATGGTGAGGAGAGACACCACTGCACCATCTGTGAAGTCTCCCCGGTATCACCATGATGCTCCCATGTGGTGCCTAGGCTACGCTCAAGCCCAGGCCCTGAAACATAGTCAGATGTGCCCTCAACTAGATGAGCTATGCCCCAGCCCCTGGTATTTAAAGAAGTACATGTATTTAATTTAGTGGATAGAGACAGAGAGAAATGTAGAAGAAAGTGGAGATAGGGAGGAAGAAAGAGACACCTGCAGCACTGCTTCACCATTCATAAAGCTTTCCCCCTATAGGTGGGGGCTGGGGGATTGAACCCAGATCCTTGTCCACTGTCACTCGTGTGCTAAACCAGGTGCACCACCACCGGACTACTAAGATTTTTATTGTTGTTATCCTGAAATGGAGTCTATCCCATGCAGTTTCTTTCTTCCTTAATATAGTCTTTTCTTTTCTTTTCTTTTCTTTTCTACTGAGTTTATCGCTAGTGTTTGTTGTCTGCATGACTCCACCATTCCCAGGGGCCACTGTTTTAAATAGAGATTGAAAGAGACAGAAAGAGAGAGGGGAGAGACACATAGAAATAGAAAGAGGGAAAGAGAGGGAGGGAGAGAGAAGGACACCTGCAGCACTGTTCCATGGATCATGGAGCTTCCCCTGCCCCACCTTGTAGGTGGGGGTGGGATCTTGAACCCAGGTCCTCCTCACACATGGTAATGTGTACACTCTACCACCCAGTCCCTAGTTTGTTCATTTTTTGAAGATGTTTTATTTATTACACATGAGAGAGTTTCACAGGAGACAGAGGGGTGGGGAGAGAAAGAAACAAGCAAGAGGACCACTCCAGTACATGCAATACTGGGAATGGGATCGAGACACTCAGGCATGAAAGTCTCATGTTCTGGGAGTCGGGCTGTAGCGCAGCGGGTTAAGCGCAGGTGGCGCAAAGCACAAGGACCGGCATAAGGATCCCGGTTCGAGCCCCGGCTCCCCACCTGCAGGGGAGTCGCTTCACAGGCGGTGAAGCAGGTCTACAGGTGTCTATCTTTCTCTCCCCTCCTCTTCCCCTCCTCTCTCCATTTCTCTCTGTCCTATCCAACAACAATGATATTAATCATAACTACAACAAGGGCAACAAAAGAGAATAAATAATAAATAAATATTTTTTAAAAAAAAGAAAGTCTCAGGTTCTACTAGTTGGGCTATTTCCTAACTGCTGGCTTGCACATGTTCCTCTCTCTCTCTCTCTCTTTCTCTGTTACAGAGAGACAGAAATATAGAGCGGGAAGAGAGACATAAAAGGAGAAACACCTGCTGCAGTACTCTATGACTGCTCAAGCTTACCCCCTGCGGATGGGATCTGTGGGCTTGAACCTGGATCACCGTGCATGGCAATTTATAGGCATGGTAATTCAGCCCCCACTCAGTTTTTAAACCTAGAGTTGTATATGGTTGTGTCTTCACTCAGCCTTCTCTACCGTATCCATCACCTGGAAGAAAGCCTACTTCAGCAGAACATGAGACTGCACATGGGTAAACACAAGGTTTTTTTTTTTTGTGTGTGTGTGTGTGTGTGAGAGAGAGAGAGAGAGAGAGAGAGAGAGAGAGAGAGGGAGAGAGAGGGAGGAATGAAATGACATAGCTGGAATTCCTGGCCCTCACTTGGCAACCCAAGCTGTGATGCCTGCTAGATCCTGAAGACTTGACATGTTCTGCAAAGGACCAGAGTCCAGCCCACAAATGAGGGGAGTCTTGAAAAAACCCTTGTGAAGAGGTTTGGCAAAATAGCTCACATGGATATTGTGCTGGCTTTGTCATTGGTATAACCCAAGTCCAAGCAGGGCCCCCACGGAACTAAAGGAAGCTTTAGTACTATGGGATCTTTCTTTCTGTCTATCTATGCCTCTGTCTATCTGGAAAAGTTGGTTTGCAACAGTGAATCCCTAGTGATGAGAGAGAGAGAGAGAGAGAGAGAGAGAGACTTTTGTGTAGAGGAGTCACCTGATCTTTCCAAGAAGTGGAGATTGGAGTCTGGCCAAACTAGTCCACATTAGAAGCACACTAACTTTGAGAAGGCTGGGCTCAGATTTGCATTTCTGAAATACCCTCATGAAGAGGATGGCAGCCTTAAGTCAAGGTTCTTGGGCAGAAACTTGCCTTGGAAGGGAAAGGAAGTGCTCTTGGCCCAGCACTTCCGGTGCGCCAGCACTTCCTATCCTGGCCTGCCCCATTTTTTCTGTCGTTAAGCCCAGGTGCTGCCCACAGTTTCTCTGCACAAGGAACACATTTTGACACTGACCAGAATATGCTTGCCATGCCCCGCCTGCCCCAGGTGTAAAATCCACTCCAAGAACTTCCTCCTCCATGGTCTGCCTCCCTGGCCCTGCTGGTGCTAACCCTCCTGTGATCTTCTACCACACCATGTCCAGGTACTTGTTCACGGTAGGTACAGATTTCTGTTATTTCTTGTAGTTCAATAGCAAACTGCACCAGAACAAGAGTCTGTGCTCACCCCCACCCCTTCTCCCCACCCCCTCAAGAAACACCCTGTACCCGGCAGTCTAGACCCCTTTCTGACACAGTTCAACCCAGGCTGGTTGGTGAGAAGAATTATGGACATAACTCAGAAATGAGGTAATCTAAAGGTCTCTCCCAGAGTCAGTCCTGCCTAGCATCTATTTTCCTGTTCTAATTATTAGATGCCTTTTACTCTCAAGAATCTCCTGATACAGGGCCACCTATTTCTCTAGAGGGGAGCAAAGGGGCTTTTGGCACAGCCAAGCTGAAGTGACTTTCCAGGACACAATATTCATGAAGTCAAGACAGCACTGGATTGCAATTCCATGTTCTGGCACTCAGAACTAAACATGCTCCTCGCAGTGCTCAGGAAAGTCTTGCCTGCTTCACTGCATTGGCTTCCCACACCCTCCCCAACACATGAAGCATTAAAGTTACTGGCCCAGTCTGTCATGAGTCCCAGACATTGCCTCCAATTATTTCCCACCAAGGGTATGTAAAACAGGACCCAGAGGTCCTGTCCAGCACCAGGAAGAGCTCAGGTTCTCTCTCTTTCTCTCTTTTTATCTCTCTTCCTGTTACTGTCACTAATACTTATTCAGTGCTGTCGTAAAAGGGGGACAACTCTATCACTGAGTACCTCAGTAAATCTTACTTCTTTCTTTTTCTTTTTTTAATTTTTTAAATTTTATTTAAGAAAGGATTAATTAACAAAACCATAGGGTAGGAGGGGTACAATTCCACACAATTCCCACCACCCAATATCCAAATCCCACCCCCTCCCCTAATAGCTTTCCCATTCTCTATCCCTCTGGGAGTATGGACCCAGGGTCATTGTGGGTTGCAGAAGGTAGAAGGTCTGGCTTCTGTAATTGCTTCCCTGCTGAACATGGGCGTTGACTGGTCGGTCCATACTCCCAGTCTGCTTCTCTCTTTCCCTAGTAGGGTGTGTCTCTGGGGAAGCTGAGCTCCAGGACACATTGGTGGGGTCTTCAATCCAGGGAAGCCTGGCCAACATCCTGATGGCATCTGGAACCTGGTGACCGAGTAATGAAGCTGAAGGGTTCTCATTCCACACGTGAAGTCTCTGGACACAGTCTGAAGTGAAGCATGTTGAGGTGGCAATCGTTGCGTTGGTTAGGTTGTGATCCGCGGATGCAATAGTAAATCTTACTTCTAAAGAACACGATGGGGGCCAGACGGTGGTGCACCTGGTTGAGCGCACATAGTATCACGTGCAAGGAAACATGTAAAAGATCCGGGGTTTGAGCGCCCACACTCCACCTGAAGGGTGGAGATGCTTCACAAGAGGTGAAGCAGGTCTGCAGATGTTGGGGAGGGTGTAGGAAGCGGATGCAGTGAAGTGGGCAATACTATCCTGAGTACTGCAAGCAGCGAGTTTAGTTTCGAGTGACAGAGCCCCTTTGCTCCCCTCCAGATGAATAGGTAGCCCTGTATTTTATCAGGAGATTATTAAGAGTGAAAGGCCTCTAATAACTCTAAGAGAATTATGGACATGACTCAGAAATAAGGTGACCCAAAGGTCTCTCCCAGAGTCAGTCCTGTCTAGATTCTATTTCCCTGGTATGATTAGTTTTTCACTTTTCATTCCATAGGACAGAGAATTTGAGAGGGAAGCAGGGATAGAGAGGCAGAGAAAAAGATGCCTGTAGACCTGTTTCACTTCTTGTGAAGGGTCTCTGCCCTTCAGGTGGGGTGCAGGCACTCAAACCCCGGATCTTTTGCATGTTTCCTTGCACATGGTACTATCTGCGCTCAACCAGGTGCACCACCATCTGGCCCCCATTGTGTTCTTTAGAAGTAAGATTTACTGGGAGTCGGGCTGTAGCGCAGCGGGTTAAGCACAGGTGGCGCAAAGCACAAGGACCGGCATAAGGATCCCGGTTCGAACCCCGGCTCCCCACCTGCAGGGGAGTCGCTTCACAGGCGGTGAAGCAGGTCTGCAGGTGTCTATCTTTCTCTCCCCCTCTCTGTCTTCCCCTCCTCTGTCCATTTCTCTCTGTCCTATCCAACAACGACAACAACAATAATAATTACAACAATAAAAAACAAGGGCAACAAAAGGGAATAAATAAATAAAATAAATATTAAAAAAAGAAGTAAGATTTACTGAGGTACTCAGTGATAGAGTTGTCCCCCTTTTACGACAGCACTGAATAAGTATTAGTGACAGTAACAGGAAGAGAGATAAAAAGAGAGAGAACCTGAGCTCTTCTTGGTGCTGGACAGGACCTCTGGGCCTTTCCAGTCTTTCTGGGGCTCACCAGTGCTCTTTTGCACACCCTTAGTAGGAAATAAATGGAGGGAATGTCTGATTCTTGTGACAGATGGGGCCGGTAGCTTTAATATTTCATGTGTTGGGAAGGTGTCTATATTTCTCTCTCCCTCTCTATCCCACCTCCCCTCTCAATTTCTCTCTGTCCTATTGAATGAAAAGTGGAAAGAAAATAAAAGAAAACAATCTAGGAGACTGAGTGATGGCACACCATGTTGAAGTTGCCTGTTAACATGCACAAGGATCTGGATTCAAGCCCCCAGTCCTCAACTGCAGGGGAGGAAAATTCATGAGTGGTGAAACAGGGCTACAGGTGTCTTTCCTTCTCTCCCTCTCTACCTCTCCCCCTCCTCCCAATTTATCTGTTTTTATCCAATAAGTAAGTAAATAAATAAATGAATAAGTAAATAAATAAATAAAAGATATAAGAAAAAGAAGAAAACTCAACCTAGAAGGAACGTAGGTTGACAAGATAGTTCACCTGGTGGTGTACTACTTTGCTATGTCCACAAGCCAGGTCCAAGTCCAGCCCTTACCACACTTGTGGAAGTTTCAGAGACAGAAACATACAGAGAAAAAGAGAGAGAGAGAGACCAGAGCACTGCTCAGTTCTGGCTTATGGTAGTGCTGGGGACTGAACCTGAGACCTCAGAGCTGCAGGCATTAAAGTCTTTTGCATAATCATTATCCTGTCTCCCTAGCCCACTAGTGAATTCTTTAATTAATTATTTTTTTAAATTATTTTTATTTTTTGGTCATCACTGGTGCTTCCCTGCTCTGAGATGACTTTTGTCACATAGAAGGGGAAAGAGCAAGGCATATAAAAGGAGACTACTTGAGACCGCAACAAGACAGAACTAAAATGACTTCAGGAACCCACCAAATCACCAGTGAGTGCAAACACATGTGGCTCGTGGACAGAGAGGAGCCTAGGGAGAGATTAAGTGGCTGGTAACAGTCCGGCAGTTTACCATTTCAGACACCACGTCCAGTCTGTTTCACCAACAAAAAGACAGCTGAAGGGAGGAGAGGACTCCCCTAAGACTCACCAAATGCAACTGTGAGTCTGCATTACTACTGCCCTCAGAATCTAAGGCAGGGGGGAGGCCCTGTGCTGACACCAGGGGACAGAGAACTAACAAAGAAACTCAGGAGAGATCTATAATACAGTGGTCTAGCGGTGGGGCTGTGAGTCTCTTTGCATAACCACTGTATTATCTCTGCCCCACCCAGCAATATCTCTTGGTCAGGAGTCAGTGATTAAGCTAAGAAACCTACTTATAGTTTAAAACCCTCAGGCTCCCATAGCCTACAGGGAAGAAAAAGAACAAAAGAGGCTTTTAAGCCACTGTGCTCCAACTCAGGAATTAAAATAATATTGAAACAACTATCAATTTCCACAACTGTGAACCCTTTTAAGTACATTACTTAGACATAAGTCAATCCAGGTGAGAGTGATCAGTAATGTGAGAAGTACTGAACAGAGGGACCTTGTAACATACTATATAGAATGGTTAAGCCAGCAAGAAGAAATATTGGAAAAATGAACCAAGAGACCAGCTAAAAGCCCCCCAAAGGCTGAAGCACAAAATAATGAGGTCAACATCCAAACACTAGTTAAGGAAATAATCACAGGATTGAGTAAAGAGTTTGAAAGAATTGTCATCAGAAATGCAGAAGCAACAAATGAGACCCAGGAAGAAAACATTAATTATCTCAAGGTTATTAGAGAGCTGAAAGCCAAAATAGCTGAGCAAAGAACACAACTAGCTGAACAAGCTAAAACAGTATCAGAACCGGGTAACAAAATAGATGAACTCTAGAAAACAGTAGAGGGGAGAGAGAATAGAATCAATGAGGCTGAAGACAGAATTAGCAAGATTGTAGACGATTAGAGGCAACTAAAAAAGAAGTAAGAGATTTCAAAAAGAGATTAAGAGATACAGGAAACAACAACAAAGACATATGGGATGACTTCAAAAGAAATAACATATGCATTATTGGCTTACCAGAGGGAGAAAGAGAGAGAAGGGAAGAAAGCATTCTTCAGGTCACAATAGCTGAGAACTTCTCTAGTCTAGACAACATCAAAGAAATAAAAGTTCAAGAAGCCCAGAGGGTCCCCAACAGAAATAACCCAGACATAAAGACAACAAGACACATCATATTGAGAAGGGAAAGGAATAAGGATAAAGAAAGGATCCTGAAGGCAGCAAGAGAAAAAACAAAGAGTCACCTACAGAGGAAAACCCATAAGATCAGCAGCAGACTTCTCCACACAAACACTATAGGCCAGAAGAGAATGGCAAGATATCTACCTAGTGCTCAATGAGCAAGGCTTTCAACCAAGACTACTGTATCCTGCTAGACTGTCATTCACACTAGATGGAGGCATAAAAACCTTCTAAGGCAAGCAACAGTTGAAGGAATTAACTATCAACAAGCCTGCCCTGAAAGAAGCTATGAAAGGTCTCCTATAAACAGTAAGACCAGCATAAATATGCCATATATCAGAACACTCTAAAATCTACAAGAATGTGTTAAAATATCTTCAATCTATGGTATCAATAAATGCCAATGGCCTGAATTCACCTATTAAAAGACACAGAGTAGGAAGATGGATCAGAAAACACAACCCAACAATATGCTATCTACAGGAAACCCACCTAACTAATAAGAAAAAGACAGATACAAAGTGAAAGATGGAAAACTATCATACAAGCCAATGGCCCACAAAAAAGGGCAGGAACAGCTATTCTCATATCTGACATGATAGACTTTAAAATAAATAAAATCAAAAAAGATAGGGATGGACATTACTTAATGCTCAGAGGATCAGTCAAGCAAGAGGACATAACAATTATTAACAGCTATTCACCCAATGAGAAGCCATCTAAGTACATCAAACATGTACTAAAGAGCTACAGCAATATATTAACAGCAACACAGTCTTAGTAGGGGACTTCAATACCCTACTCTTTAAACTTGACAGATCATCCAGGCAGAAAATCAATAAAGACATGAGGGAGCTAAATGAAGAGATAGATAAACTAAAACTATTGGACATTTTCAGAGTCATTCATCCCAAGAGACTGGAATAACATTTTACTCAAGTCCACATGGGTCATTCTCAAAGAGAGACCATATGTTAGGCCACAAAAACAGCATCAGCAAATTCAAGAGCACTGAAATTATCTCAAGCATCTTCTCAGACCACAGTGGAATTAAACTAACACTTGACAATCAACAAAAAATTAGTAATAGTCCTAAAATGTGGAAGCTCAACAGTACACTACTTAGCAACTACTAGGTCAAAGAGGAAATTAAGGAAGAAATCAAAATGTTTCGAGAGTTCAATGAAAATGAAGACACAAGCTATCAAAATATTTGGGACACAACTAAGGCAGTACTGAGAGGGAAGTTCATAGCTATACAAATACATTAGGAAACAAGAAAAAGCACAAATAAACAGCCTGATTGCACATCTTAAAGACCTAGAAGAAGGGAGTTGGGCAGTAGCACAGCAGGTTAAGCACAGGTGGTGCAAAGCGCAAGGACTGGTGTGAGGATCCTGGTTTGATCCCAAGGCTCCCCACCTGCAGGTGGGTTGCTTCACAGGCGGTGAAGCAGGTCTGCAGGTGTCTTTCCCTGCTTTCGGGGGTGTCTCTCTCCTTCTCCGGCAGGGTGGCCTCCAGGGGAAAGGTAACGGGCTGGTTCTTTCTCGCTCACGACAGGGGTGACACGAAGTAAAAGACACCAGGGGACTCTTAGCGTGAATCTAGAATCTGAGTCCTTAGAGTCCTAGAATCCCAGAGTCCATTTATTAGCAAAATTGACATGAGTTAAATAGAAAAGCAATGGAGGTAATTATTGTTGAAATATGACAGAAATTACAGGTTTCTTAACAGTCAGCATGCCCCTAAGGTAGGGGGCTGGTATGACAGGAATTGATGAGATACAAGACAGTTATTCTCCATAACACAAGCAACTTAATTATCCAAAGGTATTTGAGAGAAGCATAGGGGTTAAACCCGTAGGGTGAGACAGAAAGAAGATGAATATCAAAAGCCATATTGTTTGGAATCTCTCTTGTCTGGGGTCTGATGTGTGTGATGAAATGTGTGATAAGGTGTGTTCTTCTGTGATCAGAAGGTGACTTTGAATAAGTGAATCTGCAGCCATGTGGCCTGCGGTTAATGGAGGGAAGTATTGGAGTTTCTGTGGGCCTGAGAGTCAAGAAGGAAAGAACCAAGTCTGAGTTTCCCCCCTTATGCTCACCTCGGTTGAGAGAGACTTACCAAGAGGTTATCTTCTCAGACCTCCATCCAAAGATGGGGGTAGTTCTCCCTAAGCTCTATCAGGCTCACACATGTTCCCAACACTCTGCCCCTCTCTATCTTCCCCATCTCTCTACATTTCTTTCCGTGCTATCCAACAATGATGACATCAATAACAACAACAATAATAACTACAGTAAAACAACAAGAGTAACAAAAGGGAATAAATAAATAAATAAATATTTTTTAAAAAAGAAAAAGACCTAGAAGAAGAAGAAGAACAAAGGAACCCTAAAACATCCAGAAGGACAGAAATCACTAAAGTTAGGGCAGAAATCAATAACATTGAGAATAAGAAAACCATACAAAAAGTCAATGAAAGTAAATGTTGGTTCTTCAAAAGAGTGAACAAAATCGACAAAATTTTAGCCAGACTCACAAATGAAAAAGGGAGAAGATCCAAATAAATCAGATAGTAAATGAAAGAGGAGATACCACATCAGACACTGCAGAAATTCAACATATCATGTGAGGCTTCTATGAACAACTATATGCCACCAAGCTAGAGAACCTGGAAGAAATGGACAATTTCCTAGATACCTACCAACTTCCAAAACTAACCAAACAGGAACTAGATAACATGAACAGGCACATCACAGCTAATGAAATTAAAACAGTTATCAAAAACCTTCCCAAAATAAAAGTCCTGGACCAAATGGTTTTACAAATGAATTCCACAAATCCTTCAAAGAAGAACAAATACCTGTAGTTTTAAAAGTCTTCCAGAAGATTGAAGACACTGGAATACTCCCTTCCAGCTTCTATGAAGCCAACATCACTTTGATACCAAAAGCAGACAGGGACACAACCAAAAAAGAAAACTACAGACCAATTTCTCTGATGAATATAGATGCTAAAATACTGAACAAAATTCTAACCAAGTGAATACATCAGTATTCTAAAAAGGTTGCTCATCATGACCAAGTGGGGTTTATCCCAGGCATGCAAGTTTGGTTTAATATATGTAAATCGATCAATGTGATCCACCATGTCAATAAAAGCAAGACCAAAAACCACACGGTCATATCAATAGATGTAGAGAAAGCCTTTGACAAAATACAGCATCTCTTTATGATCAAAACACTACAAAAATGGGAATAGATGGAAAATTCCTGAAGATAGTGGAGTCTATATATAGTAAACCTACAGCCAACATCATACTCAATGGTGAAAAACTGGAAGCATTTCCACTCAGATCAGGTACTAGACAGGGCTGCCCACTATCACCATTACTATTCAACATAGTGTTAGAAGTTCTTGTCGTAGCAATCAGGCAGGAGCAAGGAATTAAAGGGATAATTAAAGATTGGAAGAGAAGAAGTCAAACTCTCCCTATTTGCAGACAACATGATAGTTTACATAGAAAAAGCTAAGGAATCCAGCAAGAAGCTTTTGGAAATCATCAGGCAATACAGTAAGATGTCAGGCTACAAAATTAACACTCAAAAGTCAATGGCATTCCTCTATGCAGCCACTAAGTCAGAATAAGCTGAAATCCAGAAATCAATTCCTTTTACTATAGCAACAAAAACAATAAAATATCTAGGAATAAACTTAACCAGACAAATGAAGGACTTGTATAGTGAAAAATATGAGTCACCACTCAAGGAAATTGAAAAAGACACAAAGAAATGGAAAGATATTCCATGTTCATGGGCTGGAAGAATTAACATCATCAAAATGAATATACTACCAAGAGCCATATACAAATTTAATGCTATCCCCATTAAGATCCCAACCACATTTTTTTAGGAGAATAGAACAAATGCTACAAGTGTTTATCTGGAACCAGAAAAGACCTAGAATTTCCAGAAACAATCTTGAGAAGAAAGAACAGAACTGGAGGCATCACACTCCCAGATCTCAAATTGTACTATAGGGCCATTGTCATCAAAACTGCTTGGTACTGGAACATGAACAGACACACTGACCAGAGGAATAGAATTGAGAGCCCAGAAGAGATCCAAAAGGCTGAGAAACACATGAAAAAATGCTCCAAGTCTTTGACTGTCAGAGAAATGCAAATCAAGACAAAAATGAGATACCACTTCACTCCTGTGAGAATGTCATACATCAGAAAAGTTAATAGCAGCAAATGCTGTAGAGGTTGTGGGGTCAAAGGAACATTCCTGCACTGCTGGTGGGAATGTCAATTGTTCCAACCTCTGTGGAGAGCAGTCTGGAGAACTCTCAGAAGGCTAGAAATGGACCTACTCTATGATGCTGCAATTCCTCTCCTGGGGCTATATCCTAAGGATCCCAACACACCCATAAAAAGATCTGTGTACACATATGTTCGTAGTAGCACAATTTGTAATAGCTAAAACCTGGCAGCGACCCAGGTTTCCAGTAACAGATGAGTGGCTGAGCAAGTTGTGGACTATATACACATTGGAATACTACTCTGCTATAAAAAATGGTGACTTCATCATTTTCAGCCGATCTTGGATGGACCTTGAAAAATTCATGTTAAGTGAAATAAGTCAGAAACAGAAGGATGAATATGGGATGATCTCACTCTCAGGCAGAAGTTGAAAAACAAGATCAGAAGAGGAACAACAAGTAGAACCTGAACTGGAATTGGTGTATTGCACCAAAGCAAAAGACTCTGGGGGTGGTTGGGGGGAGAGGAGAATCCAGGTCCAAAAAGGATGACAGAGGACCTAGTGGGGTTGTATTGTTATATGGAAAACTGGGAAATGTTATGCATGTACAAGCTGTTGTATTTACTGTCGAATGTAAAACTTTAGTTCCCAAAAAAAGAGAAAGATCGAGCGTGGTCCAGGATGTGGCACAGTGGATAAAGCATTAGACTTTAATGTTTGAGGTCCTGAGCTCAATCTCTGGTAGTACATGTATCAGAGTGGTGTCTGGTTCTTTGTCTCTCTGTTCCTGTCTTTTTCATGAACAAATAAATAAATCCAAAAAAAAAAAGGAGAGATAGGGAGAGCAGGAAAGACTGAAACTTCAACAAGTGTGGGCGTTCAGTCACGAGAGTGAGGCTCTGGTGAATAGGATTATTGCCCTGATAAAATCCCAGTGAGACCCCTGACTTCATCTACCATGTGAAGAAGACAGCTACTGATGAACCAGAAAGCGGGACCACTTCATATAATTGATCTCCTGCTGCCATGACCCTGGGCCTTCCCAGCCTCCAGAACCCTGAGAATTAAATGTCTCTGTTGCCAAACCACCCAGTCTATGACATTTGGCTCTAACAGCCCCACATGATTAAGATACTATGATCTTATGTTTTAAAGATTTATTTTTAATTTGATAGGACAAAGATAAATTGAGAGGGGGAGGGAGAGAGGGAGAGAGAGACACCACTTGTGAAGACACTTGTGGGGCCCAGAGGTTTGAGCCTGGGTCCTTGAGCATGGTAATGTGTGTGCTTAACCAAATGTGCCACCACCTGGCTCCCTAAGACACTGTAAGAACCTACCTGGTTCACTCTTTAAAAAATTGATAATTGGGGCCGGGTGGTGGCGCACCTGGTTGAGCGCATGTATTACAATGCTCAAGGACTTGGGTTCAAGCCTCTGGTCCCCACCTGCAGGGGAAAAGCTTTGTGAGTGGTAAAGCACTGTTGCACGTGTCTCTCTGTCTCTCTCCTTCTCTATCACCCCCTTCCCTCTTGATTTCTGGCTGTCTCTATCCAATAAATAAAGATTAAAAAAAAGATTGATGATTTTGGAGTAGGGCACCAAAGGAAAAATCTCTTGGTGGCGGGTGAAGGTGGATGTTCAGCTTCACTGGGGGGAGGATGGGATGGGACACAGTGTTTTGGTGGTGGGAATGGTGTTTATGTACACTCCTATTAACTTGTCATATAAATCACTATTTAATTAATATGAGAGGGGAAAAATTGATTGAATGTCTCAAACTTTTTAATGCACAGACCATAGGCTGAATCTTTGAACTGTTGACTTTCTTAAAAGCTTAGACCAGGGAGAACAGAAGCAACCGGTGGCATTACTCTATAAGACACAGCTATATACAAATATGTCAAAGGACATAAATTATGGTGATGTTGTGTATGATACAGCAAATCCTAACAAAGGGATTTTGCCAAATAATCTGATTACAGCAATAACTATCTGTTGCCTTCTTAAACCCTAAAACAGCAGGAACCTCCTGCTTCCTCTATGAAGCCTATATTTCCCCCAGTCCTGGAACCTCTAGGGTGGGGCTCACTTTCCTGCATGCTTCTCTCAATTCATACCAAACGATATTGCATCTGCTGGTCCAAGCCTAATCAACGCAACAATTACCACCTCGGCATGCTTCACTTCAGACTGTGTCCAGAGACATCAGGCGTGGAATGTCAATCCTTCAGCCTCATTATTCGGCCACCAGGTTCCAGAAATTAACATGATGCCAACTGGACTTCCTTGGACAGACGACCCTACCAATGTGCCCTGGAGCCCCGCTTCCCCAAAGCCCCACCCCACTATGGAAAGAGAGAGACAGGCTGGGGGTATGGATCGACCTGCCAACACCCATGTTCAGCAGGGAAGCAATTACAGAATCCAGGCCTTCCACATTGCACCCCATAATGACCCTGGGTCCATACTTCCAGAGGGATAAAGAATAGGAAAGCTATCAGGGGAGGGAATGGGATACAGAGTTCTGGTGGTGGTAATTGTGTGGAGTTGTACCCCTCTTATCCTATGGTTTTTTCAGTGTTTCCTTTTTATAAATACAAAAATTAAAAAAAAAAATAACAGCCTGTAGGGGGTCGGGCGGTAGTGCAGCGGGTTAAGCGCAAGGGTCCACCTTAGGATCTTGGTTCAAGTCCCGGCTTCCCACCTGCGGGTTGCTCGCCTCATGAGCGGTGAAGCAGGTCTGCAGGTGTCTATCTTTCTCTCCCCCTCCCTGTCTTCTCCTCCTCTCTCCATTTCTCTCTGCCCTATCTAGCAACAATAACAACAACAATAATAATAACCACAACAATGATAAAACAACAAGGGCAACAAATAAGGGAAAAATAGCCTCCAGGAGCAATGGATTCATGGTGCAGGCACAGAGCCCCAGCGATAACCCTGGAGGCAAAAAAAAAAAAAAAAAAACCAGCCTACTGATGTGATCAGTTAACACCCCTGGGTTAACCCTCAACAGATGTGGAAATGGGAACATGTGTTGTTAATTTTGACCATCAGGGCTTTACCACGCCTATACACCTGCATCGTTCCACCACTCCCAATGGACTTTTCTTCCCCCTTTCAATCACAGATAGAAATAAAGGGAGAGAGACAGAGGGGAGACAGAGTAAATGGAGAGACACCACAGCACTGTTCCCCCATTTGTAAGCTTCCCCTTGGTCATGGTGCTCTCTTGTGGTACCAGTGGCTCAAATCCAGGTTCTCACTCATGGTAAAGTGTGTGCTCTCTAGAGTGAGCCGGCTTGTGGCCATGAGGACTCATGCTTAAGTGTTCTAGCTTCCTGCTCTTCCATTGTTAATTCTTGGAGGCCTCTGAACGCTTCTGAAGATGCTTTAAGTGGAATAAAGCCTATGTTTCCACAGAAGAAATGGAATTACATTGTTTTTTTATTTTAATATTTATTGGGGGACAGGCAGTGACACATATGGCTTAACACACATAGGACAAAGCTCAAGGACTCACTCAAGAATCAGGGTTCAAGCCCCTGGCTCCCCACCTGCAGGGGGGATGCTTCACCAGTGGTGAAGCAGGTCTGCAAGTGTCTCTCTTTCTCTCTCTCTCTCTCCCTTTCTGTCTCCCCCTCCCCTCTCAGTTTCTCTCTGTGCTATCCAATAAAATGGGGAGGGAAATGGCCACCAGGAGCAGTAGATTCATAATGTCTGCACTGAACCCCAGCAATAACTTTGAAGGCAAAAGAAAAAGGAGAAGGAGGAGGAGGAGGAGGAGGAGGAGGAGGAGGAGGAGGAGGAGAGGAAGAAGAAGAAGAAGAAGGAGGAGGAGGAGGAGGAGGAGGAGGAGGAGAAGGAGAAGAAGGAGGAGGAGGAGGAGAAGGAGAAGGAAGGAAAGGAAAGGAAAGAAAAGAAAAGAAAAGAAAAGAAAAGAAAAGAAAAGAAAAGGAAAAAAATTATTGGTGGGCCATGGATAGATGTTTAAAAGAAAAAGGAGGAGGAGGAGGAGGCACCAGGCAGTGGTGGTGCTCCTGGTTAAGCACACACATTACCATGCTCAAGTACCCAGGTTCAAGCCCCGCCTCCCCACCTGCAGAGAGAAAGCTTCAAGAGTGGTAAAGCAAGTCTGCAAGGATCTTCCTCTCTCGTTCCCTTCCCCCTCTCAATTTTTCTCTGTATAATCAAATTTAAAGAGAGAAAGAAAGAGAGAGAGAGAGATGGTTGTCAGGAACAGTGGATTTGTCATGCAGGGCACCAGCAATAACCCTAAATATGGATCCTGATCCAGAATCAAGAGACTGGGACTAAAACTACAGTGAGGTGCCCAGGCACAGCATGTAAGAAAGTTCTCACCCCGTTGCCAAGCCCTCACCTGCAAGATTCAGAACAGTGAGCACCTTCCTAAATTTTGCACTCTAGCTATCTTGCACGCCCTACCCTACCTTGGTTCTGGTCACAACACTACCCAGAAATCACTAAGACTAAAAAAAAAAAGGGGGGGAGAATTCAATGCAGACGAAATAATGTACACAGCAGAAAGCTTTTTTTTTTTTCCAATCCAGTATCCTCAGAGATATAAGACAGTTTATGTAGTCATCAAGAAATAGAGGCATCTGAAGAATAGGCAACAACTCTTCACTTCTATAGTGCACTACTTTATCTGTGTGTGACTACGGTTCGAGCCCGGCCCCCACTGCATTGAAGAAAGCTTCGGTGTTGTGGTATCTCTCTCAGAGATAAAAGAGAGAGTGAACGAGAATTCATGGAAACAAAAAACCACGACATTTCTCAAAGAGAGAGAGAGAGAGAGAGAGTAGGGAGAAGAGGTAAAGACTAAGGAAGCGGTAGGGGACAGGTGGTGATGCACCTGATTAAGCACACACGTGACAGTGGGGCAAGGACCCAGGTTTAAGCCCCTAGTCCCCATCAGCAGAGAGAATGCTTCATGAGTAGTGAAGTAGAGCTGCAAGTATCTTTCTCTCTCCCTCTCCCTCTCCCTCTCCCTCTCTCTGTATCTCCGTCTCCCCTCTCAATTGTTCTCTGTACCAAATAATAAATAAAAAATATTTTTAAAGTAAAAAAAAAAAAAGGAAACTCAACAACAAGTAATCAAGTCTATGACTCAAGGGATTATTAAAAAAAAAAAAAAAAAAAAAACTAGGGAAGTGGAACCAAGAAGAAAAAGGACCTTAGAAGTCTGTTCCAGGGAGTTGGGCGGTAGCGCAGCTGGTTAAGCGCAGGTGGCGCAAAGCGCAAGAACCCTTGTAAGAATCCCGGTTTGAGTCCCCATCTCCCCACCTGCAGCGGAGTCGCTTCACAGACAGTGAAGCAGGACTGCAGGTGTCTATCTTTCTCTCCCCCTCTGTCTTCTCCTCTTCTCTCCATTTATCTCTGTCCTAACAACGACATCAATAACAACAACAATAATCATAACTACAACAATAAAACAAGAGCAACAAAAGGGAATAAATAAATATTTAAAAAAATAAGAAGGAATTATTTAAAGAAGAAGGAGAAGGAGAAGGAGAAGACGACTGCTCCAGGAGACAAATAGTAGACTGGGTAGGAAGACAGCCGTAAAAAAAAAAAAGAAAGAAAGAAAGAAAAAGAAAAAGTGGAGCGGGTACTATAGAGAACTGAAGGACATGAATTTCTTTTTTTTTAAAAAAAAGTATTTTATTTTTATTTTATTTTTGATAGAGATGCAGAGAGAGAAAGACACAAAGAAAAACACCAGAGCAGGGGATTGAACCTGGGACTTCGGAGCCCCAGGCATGAAAGCCTCTTTGCATAACCATTAAGCTGTCTACTCCCGCCCAGGACATGAATTTCTTTTTTTTTTAAATATTTATTTATTTTCCCTTTTGTTGTCCTTGTTTTTTTACTGTTGTTGTAGTTATTATTGTTGTTATTGACGTCATCGTTGTTGGATAGGACAGAGAGAAATGGAGAGAGGAGGGGAAGACAGAGAGGGGGAGAGAAAGATAGACACCTGCAGACCTGCTTCACTGCTTGTGAAGCGACTTCCCTGCAGGTGGGGAGCCGGGGGCTCAAACTGGGATCCTTACTTGGTCCTTGTGCTTTGCACCACGTGCACTTAATCCACTGAGCCACCGCCCAGCTCCCCAGGACATGAATTTCTAACTCAAAAGAAGATATTGAGTGTGCATTGAGTCATACACACACATGAGGGAAACAATACCATTGTTACATCAATAAAATAAAGCATTTCTAAAAAGACACTAGGTGTCCAAATCAAGGCCTCTCACCCTAAAAAATTCAGACACAAGAATACAGAGAAAATTCTTATGGCTTTTAGAAGGGAAAAAATGTAGTACACACGGAGAATCAGAAATAAGAAAAGTTTGTTGTTGGTGGTGGTGGTGATGGTGGTGGTGGTGGTGGTGGTGGTGGTGGTGGTGGTGGTGTGTGTGTGTGTGTGTGTGTGTGTGTGTGTGTGTGTGTGTGTGAATTTATTCATGAGAAAGACAGGAGGAGAGAGAGAAAGAACCAGACATCACTCTGGTACATGTTCTGATGGGGATTGAACTCGGGACCTCATGGTTGAGAATCCAACGCTTTATCCACTGCAAGCTAGAAGTCAGTGAAAGAGCACCTTTATTATTTCAAAGGACAATTAATATTCAATTTCAAATTCTGTATTCAGCTGAATCAACAGTTAAATGTGAATACAAGCTATAAACATCCTCAGACATGCAAGAGTTAAAAAAAAAATGCCTCCTGGTGCACCCTTTCTCAGGAAGCTACTGAGAGCTGTCTGCCACTGAAATGAGGAAGAGAGACTTCAGCTTCTATAAATGGCAGTGCTCCTGCTGAAGCCATCACACAAGGTGGACACATTTTATAACATAACCTTAGAAACGTAAAGTATTTAGCAAGACCGTGATAAAACAATAAGGGCAGTCAAGACCCGGGAAGAGGGCAAGGAGCCAGACAATTTGGGTTCAGTTCTTTGGGGCAAATCTACTCAAGATTATTCTAATCAGGAAGAGGAAGTTAACAGAAAAGTGCTTCTAGTGGCCTCCCAGGGACAAAGAACAAAAGTCAGAGTCCAGAGTCAGCTCCCACTGAAGACTCTGGTAAACCATTGCCTGCATTGTGCAGTTAACCTGAAAGCTGACCTAGGAGTAAGGATGACTTGGAAGTAAACCAGCACTTCATTGCAACCTGCCTCCATTCCTCTGACTAACCCAACATATCTCATATCGTGAAACTGAATGAAGTTGATTGCATATAGCTAGCAGACTCAGTGTCTAATTTGGAGAACAATAATAATATCCTAGGCTTCAAATTATTTCTTTAAACTAAAATCTAATGTCCAACACATGACCAGAGATGACACATAGAGATTTGAGATACTGGTAGAAATAACAGGCAACTGAAGTGGAGAACTCCCAAGACCTTGAAAAGACATTTTTCAAACTAGATTATGAAACAATGTGTTTGTTCCAATCAAGGAAAAAATGCCAAGTTTTATAACTGTAGGAAAAAAATAAAGACTGCAGAACAAGACTTAGTTTAGGGGAGAGGGAGAAGAAACCAAAACATGAGAGTGACCCAATTTGGAGAAAAAAGGGGTCGACCAAGAGGGAATACAACCCTGGCGAGATGTGCCACATGCACTTAACCCGCTGTGCTACCGCCCGACTCCCAGCTCTGGTGAGATGTAAAGGAAATTCCCATGTCAGCTTCAAGCTGTGCACTAGAACTTGAGAACTACCGGATCAGAGTGCGGCAGGGGACACAAGCAGCTTGTTTTCTAGAAGGTGGTGGTGGGGGGGGGGGACACGGAGCTGATAGTTTTATGTTTCCCGCATGAAACGTTTGGCTCAAAGTTGTTTTACAAAGTCACTGCGGGTTGGAACAGGTGGTGGCGCACCTGGTTAAGCACACACATTACAGTGCACAAGGACACAGGTTCAAGCCCCAGTCCCCACCTGCAGGGGGGACATTTCACAAGTAGTGAGGCAGTGCTGCAGGTGTCTGTCTTTCTCTCTCCCTTTCTATAAATAAATAAATATTAAACAACAACAAAGTCACTGGATTTTATGAAGTAAAGTGGGCAAAGATCTGGAGAAATAAGAGAAGAGAGAGGCAGGTAGGGTAAGGAGGTCAAGGAAAAACAAAATGCCATCCAAGTAAATCTCTGTGATCCTTATACACTAACTCACCCATCAGGGAACAGCGCTCATTCACACTGTCACAATAATAACAACAGCAAAATGAATGAAATGAAGGGTTTTTTGAATCTGATTGTATTTTATTTTTATGTATTTTTTCTTATTTTGGGGGATTAATGTTTTACAATCGCCAGTAAATACAATAGTTTGTAAATGCATAACATTTCCAAGTTTTCCACATAACAATACAACCCCCACTAGGTCCTCTGCCATGCTTTTCCAAGACTTGTACTTGATCAAACATCATTGGAAAAATAATAGGAAAAGGTGTGTGTGTGTGCGCGCGCGCGTGTGCGTGCGTGCACACGTGTAGAGAGGGAAAGAGAATTACATTATCATTTCCAGTGATAGCCAGCAGAAAATACTGACAACCATACAGAATCTAATCAAAGAATAGCTACTTATAAACACTGTATTGTTTGTAAATCCAATTTCTCATATGATTTCATCTATGTTCTATCTGTGATGCAGAAGCATGCTGAATTCCAACTCTGAATTCCTTGTCTTCTTTTAGGTGAAGAAAAATTTTGTGTGTGTGTGATTCATGTTGTTTCCTCTGCTCTTATCTTAGGGCTTCTATTCTGCTCTCAGAGGCTACTCTAGGCTTAGTGATAGACATCCTTAACTTGTATAGTCTTCTCAGAGTCAATGTTATATCTGTCACATCTGAAACATCAAACTTCCAACTTTCCATGATACTTCGTTGTTCTACTAACCTGACAACATGATAACTCCACTTAGTTTTACAGTTGTTATAAACTCCAGCTTATAATTCTTAAATTAAAAAATATTATCTTTATTTATTAGATAGAGACAGCCAGAAATCGAGAGGGAAGGGGGAAATAGTGAGGGAGAGTGACAGAGAGACACCTGCAGCACTGCTTCACCACTCACAAAGCTTTCCCCCTGCAGGTGGGGACCAGAGGCTCGAACCTGGATCCTTGTGCATTGTAACATGTGCTCTCAACCAGGTGTGCCACCACCCAGCCCCAATTCTTACATTTTTTTTCCTGCAGTGTTAACGACTAAACCTGGAGCTTTTCACTTGTGTGACATTAATTGAGTTTGGCCCAACTTTCCTTCCTTCCTTCCTTCCTTCCTTCCTTCCTTCCTTCCTTCCTTCCTTCCTTCCTTTGTGAATTTATTTATTTTATTTTCTCTCTCTCTTTTTTTTGCTTATTTTTTTCCTTTTGTTGCCCTTGTTTTATTGTTGTAGTATATATTATTGTTGTTGTTGTTGATGTCATTGTTATTGGATAGGACAGAGAGAAATGGAGAGAGGAGGGGAAGATAGAGAGGGGGAGAGAAAGGCAGACACCTGCAGACCTGCTTCACCACCTGGTAAGCGACCGCCCTGTAGGTGGGGAGCTGGGGGCTCAAACCAGGATCCTCACACCGGTCCTTGCGCTTTGTGCCATCTGCGCTTAACCTGCTGCGCTACGGTCTGACCCCCTTCTTTTTTATTTTTATTTTTATTTTTTGCCTCCAGTCGCTGGGGCTTGGTGCCAGCACTACAAATCCACTGCTTCTGGTAGCCTCTTTATTATTATTATTCAAAAGGAGAGAGAGTGATAGAGGAGGGGGAGATAGAAAGAGGGAGATAGACACCTGCAGACCTGCTTCACGGCTTGTGAAGCACTCCTCTTGCAGGTGGGGAGTGAGGTCTCAAACCCAGGTCCTTGAGCATATCCTTGTGCATAGTACTATGTGTACTTAATTGGGTGTGCCACCACCTGGATCCCTCTTTCCTCTTTCTTTTTCCTCTCTCTCTCTCTCTCTCTCTTTCTCTCACCCTCTCTCTCATTTTATAAGATAGAGAGAAATTGAGTGGAATGGGAAAGATAGAGAATGAGAGAAAGAGAGAGACCTGCAGACCAGCTTCACCACTTGTGAGATGACCTCCCTGCAGGTGGGGAGCTGAGGGCTCAAACCAGGATCCTTGCATGGGTCCTTGTGCATCCTACTATGTGTGATTAACCCGGTGCACCACCACCCAGCCCCCGGTTCTTTCTCTTATAAAGTCTAAAAATTACTATGTTGTCTTTTCATCTCATGTCAGCAATAAATCCCATGCTGTTAATGTAATTTCCAGATTGTATCTTTTTCATTATCTTTATTTTTAATATTTATTGGATAGAGACAAATTGAAAGGGTAGGGGGAGATAGAGACAAATTGAAAGGGTAGGGGGAGATAGAGATTGAGAGAGACACTTGCAGCCTTGCTTCACCACTAGAAAAGCTTTCCCCCTGCAGGTGGGGACTGGGGGCTGGAACCTGGGTCCTTGTACATTATAACATGTGAAATCAGCAACCAATAGCACAGCTATATACAAGATACTGGATACTGTACAGCAAACCCTAACAAAAGGACTTTTCAAAGTTAACCCAATTACCAAATAATGTGATGATAACATTAACTATCGATTGTCTTTTTGAACCCTAAGACAGCAGGAACCTCACATCTCCACTATAGAGCCTCTACTTCCCCCAGTCCTGGAACCCTTGGATAGGGCCCACTTTCCCGTATGCCTCTCCCAATCCATATCAAATAATATTGCATCTGCCGATCACAACCTAACCAACACAATGATTGCCACCTCAACAGGCTTCACTTCGGACTGTGTCCAGAGACTACACGTGTGGAATGACAACCCTTCAGCTTCATTATTTGGGTGAGACCTTTCCTTTCATAGTATACTCTAATTCCATCTCAGTGGTTCACTTTCTAACAAAGTCCCAAAACCTAGATATACACCAGTTTCTGTGAGAGAGAGCATATGTTCACACGTATCCGTAAACTAATGCAAAATATATACCTGAAAGCAGAAGTACACTAGAGTTTGCAGTGAGTACCTCCCTAACACTTCCTCTCCACTATTCCAAGCTTTGGGTCCATGATTGCTCAACAATTTGTTTGGCTTCGTATGTTAACACTCTTTTCAGTCAATAGGTTCCAGATATCATCAGGATGCCGGCCAGGCTTCCCTGGGCTGAAGACCCCACCAATGTGTCCTGGAGCTCAGCTTCCCCAGAGACACACCCTACTAGGGAAAGAGAGAGGCAGACTGGGAGTATGGACCGACCCGTCAACGCCCATGTTCAGCGGGGAAGCAATTACAGAAGCCAGACCTTCCACCTTCTGCAACCCACAATGACCCTGGGTCCATGCTCCCAGAGGGATAGAGAATGGGAAAGCTATTAGGGGAGGGGGTGGGATATGGAGAATGGGTGGTGGGAATTGTGTGGAATTGTACCCCTCCTACCCTATGGTTTTGTTAATTAATACTTTCTTAAATAAAAAATAAAAAAAATTAAAAAAAGTTTAAAAAAAAAAAAACATGTGAAATCAACCTGGTACACCACCTCCCGGCCCCAGTTGTGTCTTTATATTTGGTTTTCAGCATTTATATTTCTTAGAGCATCTGCCCTCCTTAGATCTGCAGATCACTCTGTGTGTGTGTGTGTGTGTGTGTGTGTGTGTGTGTGTGTGTTTTTAACCAATGTAGGACATTTTCATGCACCTGTTCAAATATGTTCTCTGCCCTCAGGTCACCGGTTTTTCCCTCCCAGTCACCAATTACACCTTTGTCATTGTATCATTTGACAAGGTCCCTAAGGCTGTGCTCATCTTTCTTTCTTTTTTTTAATTTTTCTGAGGTATGCATTTATTCTTTATTAATTATTATTAGCCTCCAGGGTTATTGCTGGGGCTCAGTGCCTGCACTATGAATCCACTGCTCCTGGAGGTTATTTTTTCCCTTCTGTTGCCCTTTTTGTTTATTGCTGTTGTTGTTGGGTAGTACAGAGAGAAATGGAGAGAGGAGGGGAAGACAGAGAAGGGGAGAGAAAGACAGACACCTGCAGATCTGCTTCACCATCTGTGAAGAGACCCCCTATAGGTGGGGAGCCGGGGCTTGAACAGGGATGCTTACCTGGTCCCTGTGCCTCCTGCCATGTGCACTTAACCCACCGTGCTACCACTGGGCCCCCATCTTTCCTCTTTTTAATATGCTCTTCAGATTAGATTCATTCCATTGGCCTCTTTGAATTCACATAATGCATTTCTGTTATTTCTTTTTTTAAAAAAATAACTTCTTTTTTATTTATTTATTGGATAGAGACAGAGAGAAATTGAGAGGGGAGGGACAGATAGAGAGGAAGAAAGACACTTGCAGTCCTGCTTTCACCACTTGTGAAGCTTTCCCCCTGCAGGTGGGGACCAGGAGCTTGAACCCAGGTCCTTTGCGCGGTAATGTGTGTGCTTAACCGTATGTGCCACCGACTGTGTCTGTTATTCCCTAATTCTAATTGGTGGTACACTCACCGAGTGGATTTTCAAGTCACTTGTAATTTCCAGTTCTATCATTTACATTCGATTACCTTTCATGGTTCTCACTTTCTAGCTATGATCCCTAATCTTTTCACTCATTTAAATCAGAGCATCTGGGAGTCGGGCTGTAGCGCAGCGGGTTAAGCGCAGGTGGCGCAAAGCACAAGGACTGGCATAAGGATCCCGGTTCAAGCCCCGGCTCCCCACCTGCAGGGGAGTCGCTTCACAGGCGGTGAAGCAGGTCTGCAGGTGTCTATCTTTCTCTCCTCCTCTCTGTCTTCCCCTCCTCTCTCCATTTCTCTCTGTCCTATCCAACAACAACAACAGCAATAATAACTACAACAATAAAACAACAAGGGCAACAAAAGGGAATAAATAACATAAAAATTTTTTTAAAAAAATTTAAAAATAAATAAATAAATCAGAGCATCCGTACCTTCTCACCACAAGTACAGAGCCCTTTCTGCTGGCTACAGCCCACTGGCCGTCTCAAGTCCAGTTTCTCATGACTTTGAAAATCACTTTTTCTCCATGTATGTATTTCTTAGCATTGTATTGTTGTTGTTGAATACAGGATTGGGACCAGGTAAAAGGGTAAAATAGTTACTTGTTTATAACGTCCATACCCTTTCTGATAAAAGCCTTGCTAAATGAGACTTCCCTGTCTCCCTCCCTTTGTACAGAGGCAGAAACATGAATACAGCAAAGCACTCACCCAAGGCCACAGCAGGTAATTGACTTGGATACCCGCGCCAGTGTTCTCCCTCCCACACGATTATGTTCCCCGGGCTCTTGCTTCTCGTTCAGCCTTTCCAAGCCCATGTCCTTGAAGCAGATTAGAAAAAGTCAGCATGTAGGTTGAAAGCCTAAGCTGTCCTTTGCGGGGTGGGGATGGGCGGGGGCAGGGCACTGACTTGGGCTTGGGCTACAGAGAAATGGACACAGTCAACAGAAGTTGAACAGTCCTGATGTGATTGTAGCAAGCACGTCCCCTTCCTTCTGTTCCCTTTTCGCCCTCTGAGTATGGTTAGAGGGACTCTCCCACCCAGCACCCCCTCTCTATGCACAGGGGGGTGGGTCCCTGAAAGCCTGAGGTGGTGAGGAGGTGGTATTAAGATGGCAGAAAGGGCTTCACTCCAAGACCTGAACTGATGAAACCCCACCAGTTCCAGAAGGGGGGGTGGGAAAGAAAGTTCTGATAAATGTGGAACATGAAACTAAATGTCTTGTCCTGCAAAAAAAAAAAAAAAAAATTCTGGGGACTCTCAAGGTAACATTCCCATTCACCAGATGACGGGACAATCAGTAAGGAAAATATTGCTTTCAATAAGACAAGGAGCCTTTTCCATTCTCTTTAAAATCACTACTTCTCCTTGTCCCGGAGTTTCTGAGACTTTACTTGTCTTCAGTTGTTCTCCTGATGCCTTAACCTGTTTTACCATCTCTGTTGTTCTCAACTAAATTGAAGCCTCTAGTGCAACTATGCCAAGCCATGCTGCTACTGTCTTTTTGCTGTGGGTTACCTCTGGAGACGTCAAGCCCGAGAACGTCAACTCCCCAACCCCTTTAACCTGGGGACCTCTTTCCTAGCGCTTCCATTTCAGCTGGTGCATTTTCTAACAAAGCTACAGATCCTACATAGAGGCTAGGACCCATACATAGTACTGTGTACATGTGTTCGTGTCTCTGTAAGTTAGGGAAAATTATATACTTAAAATTGCTTAATAACCCCGTGATTAGACTTAGACTTAATAAGCTTGGCAGTCTCATAGAATGGCCTAAAGAAGGCACAATAAATTCTCTTTGTAAAATAAGTTTCATTATCTTATTATTTATTTATTGGACAGAGACAGTCGGAAATTGAGAGGGAAGGGGGAACTAGGGAAACGGAGAGAAATCTCCAGCACTACTTCGCCACTTGCAAAGCCTTCCCCCTGCACGTGGGGACTAGGGGCTCGAACCCCTGTCCTTGTGCACTGTAATGTGTGTGCTCAATCAGGTGTGTCGCCACCCAGACCCCCAATAAATTCTCTCACCAAATATGTATTACTTGGACCTAGACATCTTTCTTTCCTCCCCACTACTTCACCTTCCCTCACTCACTCCATCTACTCAACTAACTATACAAAAGAAAGTAAGATCTACTCTTCCATCTTTTAATCTTTTCTGACAGGACAGCTACATTGTCACCCTTGATAATCTTTAGAAAAGCAATATATATATATATATATATGTATATATATATATATGTATATATATATATGTATATATATATATCAGGTAGAGGTCAATTGTTGCTGTCCCTTTGACAATCTTTATTAGCAGAAAAGAAAAAAAAAATCCACAACTTGCGGTTAATTTAGACCCCACTAAAACTCTAGCTCTATTTTATCCCTAACTCAGACTCTGTAAACCCAACACTGGCTTGGATACAACAAAGGGCATTCAAGGCCTTAACAACTGGGGGAAAGTCTAATCTTGTCAGATAAAGAAGGGACTACAAAAACTGGAAAAGGGCAAGAGACTGACGCACTTAATGGTGGCCTTTTTGGCTGATACCAGGCCGCCTAGTCATGTGGGGGTCTTAGTCCAGGGGAGTCTTTGGATTCCCCCTTAGATATGATGGGCCTAGACCTCTAATAGATCACTACCATCAGGAATATCATCACAAACCCTTTTGTGGGGCCTCTCCAGGACTTTGCCCTCACTATAACATAGTAATGGTAAGAACTGCCCCAACTCTCTAAAGGGAGGCTGGGTCATCCTCCTATGCCATTCCAGGAAGACTGGTCCTGAAATGAGTCTAGCCTAGAATGTTTCCAGCTGTGGCCATGGGCTGTGAGCTCAGACTGACAGGGACTTGGAGATTTATAGGCTCCTGTGCTAGATACTAATATATATATGCCCTGAGTCAGATCACTGTGGTAAACAATTAATGGTACTAATAGTTGTTTTTTTTCAAGTTAGGGAGCCACTCTCAACTCTAACCTGGCTTTCAAGTTCTTGTTGCTACTCTTCCATCATCCTCCAAGACAGTATTTCTAGTCCACCTCCATGTTAGCTATTAAGCTCAAGCAAAGATTATTAAAGTCATGGCTCCTTTCTGCTCTAGGGCCCCTATTCGCATTCACTCTATTCCTACTCTTTGGTTCCTGTCTAGTAAATATTTTGTACTGTTGTGTATCTTACTGCCTTTCAGGCACCAACTTGAAAATGCTACCACAATTCCATCCTGACCTCCCTGGGAGGGCAGATGATCTCACCACTATGTCCTGGAACCTCACCTCTCCAGAGCTCTACCCCACTAGGGAAAGAGAGAAAATAGGCTGGGGGTATGGATCTACCTGCCAACAGCCATGTTCAGTGGAGAAGCAATTACAGAAGCTAGAACTCCAACCTTCTGCACCTCAAAAAGAAATTGGGGGGAGGTCGGGTGGTAGCACATCGAATTAAGTGTACATGGTGTGAAGCACAAGGACTGGTGTAAGGATCCTGGTTTGAGCCCCCCGCCCCCCACTTGCAGGGGAGTCACTTCACAGAGGGTGAAGCAGGTCTGCAGGTGTCTATCTTTCTCTCCTCCTCTTTGTCTTCCCCTCCTCTCTCTCTTTCTCTCTGTCCTATCCACCAACAATGACATCAATAACAACAACAATAATAACCACAACAATGACAAAACAACAAGGACAACAAAAGGGAAAAAATGGCCTCCAGGAGCAGTGGCTTCTGGTGCAGGCACCGAGCCCTAGCGATAACCCTGGAGGCAAAAATAAAAATAAAAATAAATTTGGTCCCTGCTTCCAGAAGGGAAAAATGTTAAGGGAAGATGACCAGAGAGGTCTCTGAACCCACTTTCACTGGGACCCAAAATGTTTGTTACCAGGAACCTTTGTTTTTATACCATCACTGAAGGGGAAGAGAGACTAGAAAACACCAGAGGAAGTCAGGGACTGTTTTGCTTATCTGAGGGGGAAGAGGAAAAAGGAAGGATACTCAGAAGTAGTAATAGGTTTATCTGTGACTTAGAAGGGAAATGAAGGCATGGACATAGAAGTGAATTAAAAAATGGGAAGATAGATAGATAGATAGATAGATAGATATAGATGAGAGAGAGAGAGATTTAAGTATATAGTCAGCCCATATCTGTGACCTTGGGAGAACTATTGCAGTTTTTGCTGAAAGGGGATGGGGACACAGAACCCTGGTGGTGGGAACAGTGTGGAATTATACCCCTATTATCTTATAATTTTGCAAATCACTAGTGTGTCCATTTACATTTCATGGATCCGACCATTTGGAGGTGTGAGAAGCAAGGTCATCCCAGTATCACTAAGCACATCCAGCCCCCAGGTCCTGGTTTTTTTTTTTTTTTTTTTGGATTCTATGAAATATTTAATTTTTTATTTAAGAAAGGATTAATGAACAAAAACATAAGGTAGGAGGGGTACAACTCCAAACAATTCCCACCACCCAATCTCCATAACCCACCCCCTCCCATGATAGCTTTCCCATTCTCTAGCCCTCTGGGAGCATGGACCCAGGGTCGTTGAGGGTGAGAGAGCTTATGTGCACACGTATCCATAAACTACTGCAAAATATATACCTGAAAGCAGAAGTACACTAGAGTTTGCAGTGAGTACCTCCCTAACACTTCCTCTCCACTATTCCAAGCTTTGGGTCCATGATTGCTCAACAATTTGTTTGGCTTCTTATGTTAACTCTCTTTTCAATCACCAGATTCCAGATGCCACCAGGATGCTGGCCAGGCTTCCCTGGATTGAAGACCCCACCAATGTGTCCTGGAGCTCAGCTTCCCCAGAGACCCACCCTACTAGGGAAAGAGAGAGGCAGACTGGGAGTATGGACCGACCCGTCAACGCCCATGTTCAGCGGGGAAGCAGTTACAGAAGGTCCTGGTTTCTGATACTGTTCTCCAGGGTTACTGGGAGTAAATTCGACAAGGCAGGAAGAATACAAGGCATCTGTCTAATGTCTTGGGGTTCCAGGGAGGGAAAAGCTGAAAAAGAAAGTATGGGGGCGGTCCGGAAGGTAGTGCAGCAGATAGAGCACTGGACTTGGATGCATGAGGTTCTAAATCCACTCCCTGGCATCACATATGCCACAGTGATACTCTGGTTTTCTTCTCTACTCTCTATCTTGTGTTAATAATAAATCAACTGATCTTTAAAGGAGAAAAAAAAAATAGTGTGAGCACAAGAGGACATAGAAGCCAGCAGAAAGAGGCAGGAAAAATGTTCTAGAAGCCCTGTGTAGTCTACCCAAACCTTTTGATTTATGTTCAGAGCTCTCAGATCCTGCCAGGATGAAAGGAACAGAAAAAAAAAATGTTAGGAAGCCCATTCCGAAGCACCCCCCAGACTGTGTAAAAGAGAAAAGCTGAGATTTCATTTGGCTGTTTTTATCAGTGATGCTTGAAATTACAATCAGCAATGAAAAACCATTAAAAAAAGCATCATCACTCTTTCAAGTGCTTTGAAGTGTCTGCAAACGTCACATTTGAAAACGACAAAGAACACATCCAGCTCTTCCATGCAGGGAAGCGATTTTGTCTGAAGCTGCCCACAAGATCGTAAAAGAACTAGCAGAAAAATGTGCAGATCGCATCAGAGGAATTCTGCAAATGTCTTTGAAGATGTTCTCTAGTGCCTGAGGAAGGAATTAGGTCCATCATCATATACCAAGACCTGAAAGCCCTCATCCTACCCCCCTTTCTGCCTCCTACCCCAGAGTCCTTTGCTTTGACACCAGTAGTCCAGGTTTTACTTCATGTCCCTCCCTTTTAGTTCTTGCTCCTTAAGTTCTGCCCCCGAGTGAGATCACTCTCATACACATCATTCAAACTCCATCCAAGTGGAGGTGAAGAAGGTGACTTCATCATTCTTAATTGCTGAGTAATATTCCATTGTGTACATCTACCACATTCTGAAAGCTCAGCTGTGACCTCAAAAAGCTATTTGGGTGTCCAAGTTCTTTGGAATCACTGCCTTCAGTGAGCTTAATATTTCTCTCTGTGATGCTACTGTGTTTATGTCCATGTGGGAAGTGGGCATGAAAAGACTGAGTAGTAATGAATTAAGAGAGCATGTTCTTTGGATGTGAGGGTGATCTGGCTGCGACATCTGTCAACAACCCCATCGTTCACCGGGGTTGATTCGGCTGATCTGGCTGGCTAGGCAGGTGTCCCCTTCCTTCCTCTCTCACCGCTCCATGTGCGTCCCTCCCAAAGCTGTGCACTTGGTCAAAGAGGATGGCCTTCCCCCAAATAGATGGGCCGGGTCTTTGGTCGAGGGTATACAAGTAGCTGCGCTCCCCTGCTAGAACCTCCAAACAAGCTTTCAAGAGAACATGTTCTGAAATAAGATAGTTTGGGTCCAAATTCTTCACCTGCCACTTACTAGCTGTGTGATGTTGGAAAACCAGGCTACCTCTCTGGGTCTGTATGTCTCTAGATAGAAAACTGGGATAAGTTTCTTTCATCATTTTATTGGAGGGGTGGCTAATGGTTGGTAGTACAGTTGTTGACACATGGATACAACCTCTGCAAAACACTCTCACCTCCAACTTAGGTCCACTGTACCACTCCAGAGGTGCCTTCCAAGATTTATTTATTATTTATTTATGCATGCTTCCAGAGTTATTGCTGGGGCTCAGTGCCAGCACTATGAATCCGCTGCTCCTGGCGGCCATTTTTTCCCTATTTTATTGGATAGGGCAGAGAGAAATTGAGAGGGGAGATAGAGAGGGAGAGAGGAAGATAGACACCCGATTCACTACTCATGATGCCTTCCCCCTACAGGTACCGGGCGGGGGCTTGAACCCAGGTCCTTGTCCATGGTAATGCGTGTGCTCAGCCAGGTGCACCACCTACCGTCCCCCATCCAGGCATTCCTTTTAGGCACTGAGGATGCAGCAGTGACCGTGACTGTCGAAGCCCTGCCCTCATGGAGATGGCACAGACAAGTGATCGATGGAGCAAGTGCTTAATAGACAATTCCGCTGTGCATGTCGCCACACAAGCCAGACAAACAAGGTCAAGTGCAGCCTCATCCAAGTGTCCAAAAATGCCCTGTGATCCTGCCACGCACGTGATAAAGTAAGTAGTCTCCCCTGACCCCACCCCCCAAACACTGCTCAGCTCTGGCTTGTGGTTGTGTTGGGGACTGAACCTGGGAGTCTGGGCCTGGGGGTGTTTTCACAGAACTATTATGTTACCTCCCGGGCACCAAGATTAGCAGTTACGGGGGCCACTGTGAGGCAGTCTGTTATCTGTCTCCCTGGTTTGGAAAAGCAGGACACTTGCAGCCTCGCCTCCCCAACTTTGAGCAGAGATAAAAAAAGCACTTTGCTGGATGGAGCATGGGGTGAGTGGGACGGTCCACCACTTATGAGCACTGTCCATTCTGGGTCACATCACTCTTTGGGACCAGGGAAGCTGATCTAGCGCATGCTCTCTTAAGTCCTACCCTCTCTGTTCTGGCCTATTTCCTTCCAGGCAGAGCGGCGCAGTCAAGGCAGCAACCACTGGGCTGTGCTGAGGACTAAGAGGCAGCAAGCCCAGCGAAGGCAGCGCAGTGACTTCCAAGCTGTCAGAGAGGGAGGGCAGGGAGCATGGACACCAAGGTCCAAAGTGAGCCTGCCACACTCATCCCAGGCAGATGGGACAGCAGCTATAGAGGCCGGGAGGCAAAGCAGGGGGGAGTTTTGGAAGGTGTGAGGCACCAAAAGGAGAGGTGTAGAAGGCTGGTGACAGCTGACCTGGACAGTACGCATTGCTTTGCCATATGCAAGACCCAGGACTGAGCCTCCCCTCCACTGTGTTAAAGGAAATTTTGGTGCTGTGGTCTCTCTCTCTCTCTCTCTCTCTCTCTCTCTCTGTCTCATTGAAGGGGGGAGAAGGAGGAGAGGAAGGAGAAGGAGCAATGTTGGGCTGATGAAATAGCTTATTGCTTTAGAGGCTGGTGGTGTTGCACCTAGCTGAGTGCACGTTACAATGCTCAAGTCCCCACCTGCATTGGTGAAGCAGGTCTGCAAGTGTCTTTCTTTCTCCCTCTCTATCTCCCCTCCCCCTTCAGTTTCTGTCTCTATCCAATAAATAATGAAATATTTAAAAAGTGGGAGGAGGGTAGATAAACATAATGGCTCTGCAGAGACCTCTCATGCCTGAGGCTCCAAAGTCCCAGGTTCAATCCCCCACACCACCATAAGCCAGAGTTGAGCAGTGCTCTGGTAAAATAATAAGAATAATATTTTAAAAGGGAGAGGGGCTGAGGAGACAACATAATAGATATACAAAAGACTTCAATGTCTGAGGCTCTAAGGTCCCAGGTTCTATCTCTGGCACTACCATAAGCCAGAGCTAAGCAGTGGGAGTTAGGCAGTAGCACAGCAGGTCAAGCATATGTGGTGTGAAGTGCAAGGACCTGAGCAAGGATCCGTGTTTGAGCCCCCGGCTCCCCACTTGCAGGGGAGTCGCTTCATAGGCGGTGAAGCAGGTCTGCAGGTGTCTGTCTTTCTCTCCCCTCTGTCTTCCCCTCCTCTCTCCATTTCTCTCTGTCCTATCCAATGACGACAACATCAATAACAACAACAACAACAATAAAAACAACAAGGGCAGCAAAAGGGGAAAATAAATAAATAAAATAATACAAAAGATGGAATGAGGCAACAGAAGTGAGAAAAGTTTTAAAAATTTGGAAGTTCTAGATCACTGCAAATGATAATAATTATTATTATTCTGCTGGGAGTGACAGCAGAATCTGAAAAACAAATATCGCTGGTTGGTTCACAAGGTTCATATCTTCCCTGGAGCAGAGAAGAAACTAAGAATTTTGGTTTGAGGTTTTTTTTTTTTTTTCCTGTCAGTTCCCAGAAAACCAAAACAAAAAGGCTTTGTTTGCTGTCTTTTTAATCAAGAGAATGTTATCTACACCAAGAAGCTAACAGTATGTGTCTGAAAACAAACTTGAGCTGCAGGTGAATTCGCAATCTAAACAATGTAGTAGAGAAAAGGGGGGAAAAGGAAGTCCAGAGATGTCAGCAGAGTTGAAGGCAGTGAACGATACCATGTGAAACTTCATGTCTTCATGGCTCTAAAGTAAGGACTTGGAACCAACCAAGTCCTCCACATAGTCCAGCGGAGAAGCAATTACAGAAGCCAGACTTCTGCACCCCATAAAGAATTTTGGTCCATACACCCAAAGGGATAAAGAATAGAGAAGTTTCCATTGGAGGGAATGGGACACAGAACTCTAGTGGTGGGAACTGTTTGGAATTATACCCCTATTATCTTATAATTTTGTAAATCATTATTAAATCACTAAGAATAATAAAAATTCTACCAGATATTATTTGCTGAGCTTGGTGGCAATTACTTTTGAACTGGCTGTTAAAATTTAATATATGGGAGTCAGGCAGTAGTGCAGCAGGTTAAGCGCAGGTGGTGCAAAGTGCAAGGACCAGCGTAAGGATCCCAGTTCAAGCCCCCGGCTCCCCACCTGCAGGGGAGTCTCTTCACAAGCGATGAAAAGCAGGTCTGCAGGTGTCTGTCTTTCTCTCCCCCCCCCCTCTCTGTCTTCCCCATCTCTCTCCATTTCTCTCTGTCCTATCCAACAATGACGACATCAATAACAACAGTAACTACAACAATAAAACAAGGGCAACAAAAAGGAATAAACAAATAACTATTAAAAAACTTAATACATAAGGGGGCCAGGTAGTGGTGCACCCAGTTGAGTGCACGTTACAGTCCACAAAGACCCAGGTCCAGGCCCCTGGTCGCATCTGCAGGGCGGAGACTTCACAGGTGGTGAAACAGTGCTGCAGGTGTCTCTATTCCTCTCCCTCACTCTATGGCCCCCTTCCTTCTCAATTTCTATCTCTATTAAATAAATACATTATTTCTAAAAACTCAGAACTTAAAACACAAGAAAAAGGCAACCAGCTGACAGCTATGGTATGTTAATTTGTAGAGAAATGATAGATGGGGATCGTTTCTTTTAAAGAGACATTACTTTAATGATTTTAACATTAACAAATTCATGAAGTGATAAAGCGTTTTGACCTGTATTTGAAAGGAACTGTTGACAAAGGGTCACAGGAAATAAAATGAACAAGCAGAAAAATACAGTTAATACTACTGAAACCTTCCTACAGTAATTCCAACCCATATAGACCAACCAATAGAATGTCTCTGCTTCTAAATTCCTAGCAGCATGATTAACAATATTCAATCACTTCGGTTCTTTCATGAATATAGAAACATTAAAATACCAATTAAAAAACTAATATATCTTCTCTTTAAATGTTTCTTAGAGATACCATTTCAATATTTTTCATTCAACAGTGGTGTGGCTTAAGACATTTTTTTTTTCTTCATTCACAAGTCAAACGTCAGTTCACCCCAAGGGAACCGAGAGTCTGTAGGTTAATAGAGCAAATAAAGAGTTCTCAGGGATGCAGCAGTTGACATTTCTAAAATACCGAACAGATAGAATTTCATAGGACACACATGCAATGAGTTCTACCACGCAGCTGAACACAGAACTAGAACATTTCGAAGGTTTGCTGCTGATTTTCTGTGGTGCTTCAGCTGTTTCCAAACTCAATAGGGACTCCACTGCCTTAGGCTTTGTATTTTGCTTTTCCAGTTTCACTAATGACACAAACATGCTACAAAAAGGGAGAGAAAAAAAAAAGGATCAGAAATAAATCCACATCAGACCATTCAGGAACAACATGGCAAGAACAACCATAGCTTATGCAAAAATACTACTATACGATAGGGTTTTTCTTCACTAAACAAACCGGTCTGCGTAGGCTCCCTCATTTTCCCCACCTCGGCCCATAAGCTATCCTTTGGACTCCTGCTTCTTGGCTAGCAGGTGGGAACTTGAAGGAAAATAAATCAAAAAGAAGTAAACTAGTTCATTTATTTCTTACTTAAGACCACATCTGTCAAGTGAAATTAGAATAGGACAGTGATTGGATATTAAAGCTGTCCAACTGTTTGAGCCAGCAAGAAGTGTCACCGTAGCCTGGCCCTGTTCCAGCTCTAAGGACGTCCGCACTTGACTACAGCTTTATGAGCCTAATGGGAACCATCACTCTGGTCAAATTATGAGGTGCTGGGAAGAAAAAGAAAACAATCCTTCTCTTTTGAAAAATTTCACATGGGCTCTGAAAAATGAGAGTGAGAAAAAGAAGCATTACTTACGTTCAGATCCCTGAAGTATTCATTATAGTCAAGGGCATATCCTACAACAAACTTGTCTGGAATTTCAAATCCAACAACTGAAAAGAAGCACAATTCATCATTTAGATACAGAAAGCATCACTTTCAAATCTAATACCTGGTGAGCATGCCCTCTTTACAAACATTCTCTGAAATGACTCTAAATCATTCCATAGAAAATGTGTTTGGGTTAAATGATTGACAAAGAAAAAAAAAAGTCATTCACTTACAGTCTGGTCTGTATCCAACACTTCGAGGGGTCCTTTTCACCAACAGGCTGTTAATTACAAAATGTGATATGTGACATGGGGAGAAGACACTACAGGGCATTATGAAAGAGAACGTTGTTGTTCTGAAAGACAGTTTCATCTATATTTCACATACTATGGCTAGTGTTTAACATATCAGTATAAACACTATAATAAAAAGAGAGAGAAAGAAAGACAGGAAGGAAGGAAGGAAGGAAGGAAGGAAGGAAGGAAGGAAGGAAGGAAGGGGGAAGAGTATGACCTGGAGAACTAAATTATGGGGTCACTGGACAGGGGTACGGCGAGTTCACGGGATCTCCAGCTGGCATTTCAAGTACTGTTCTGGGAGGGCTGCATCCAGACTTCCCACACACCATCACGGGAAGTGAGAGACAGGAAGATGGTCAAGTGTTGCAATGAGCAAAGGTAAAAAGATAAGCGTTCCTAGTCCAGAATTCCTAGAAATACAACCCTAAAACAAATGGTGTATCAGAGGCAAGCATCACCTTTAAAAAAATATATTGCATTGATTTATTTTAATGAGAGATATAGAGAGAGGGGAGAGAGACCAGAGCACTGCTCAGCTCTGCCTTATGGTGGTGCTGGGAATTGAACGTGGGACCCTGCAGCCTCAGGCATGAAGGTTTCTTTGCATAACCTAAACTGTCTCCCTAGCCCCAAGCACCTTTCAAGATGAAAAATAAATTAACACAAGGGAAATGGGGAGAGGGAGGGAAGAGGGAGGGGAGAAGAGAGAGAGAGGAGAAGAGACAGAGAGAGAGAAGAGAGAGGAGAAGAGAGAGAGAGAGAGAAAGAGAGAGAGAGAGAAAGAGAGAGAGAGAGAGAAAGAGCGAGCATGTGCAACATAACATCACTTTGGCACGCATGCTAAGAGAGACTGAACTCGGGACCTCATCCTTATAAATCCAATGCTCTAGCCTCCCAGACTGCAAAGTTCACAAAAGAACTTCAGGTTAAAAACAAGCCACCCTGCTCAAGCAGCTCATGTGACATTCTTCAGAGGAAAACCTGCAAGGAGGATGAGTCAGTTCTAATAAAAGTTGATTTTGTAACCCAAATGCTCTTCACTGTAATTTTGTAGCCAATTAAAAAGAAAAAAAAAATTCTGTAGCGGGCACTTTGAAAGCCTTTCTATGCCATAAAGGCAATCCCAAAACGACCTATGATTTCATACTTCCCAGATAAATAAATGTAGCGAATGGGAAGGGTCTAACAGGATTCTCACTCTAAGCTGCACTTCAGAAGCATCTAGAAGAAGAAGAAAAAAAGCAAAACAAAATTCTGAAATCCAAGCCATACCCCTGACCAATTACATCAGAATCACAAACAAGCTGATTTCTTTCTTTCTTTCTTTTTTTTTTTTTTTACTGGGGGGGTTATTAATGGTTTATGTCTCTAAGTACAGCTGTTGTCACATGGGTATAATTTCTCATCTCACCATGATAGGTATCTGCCAAACACTCTCACTGGAGCCTGCTTGCTAAACCTCTCAGGTGATTCTAATATGTAGCCAGCACAGAGAAGATCTGACCTAAGCCTTAGCCTCCAAGGGATCATCTAATCAAATCTTCACAATTCTCTTCCAGTAATTGGACAAAAGATACAGTTGGACTCCACTCCCACTGAGAAGTAACAAACCAGCCACAGTGGGGGAAGAAACACAATCATGTTTTCACTTGACTCCACAAGAATAGAACAAAATACAGCCGAAATGCAAAATGCCACATAGAAAGGAGCTTGAATGGCAAAATATACCTTTCTCAATAAAGGACAACAGCTCAGGTAAAGGAATACTTCTGTATCACTCGGTTCAGGGCCCCCTAGCTTCTCAGCCAGCTTCAGTCCACAATGTCCTGCTCCACACCACTCACCCAACATCCAGAAGCCTGGCGTCCTCCTCTCCCGGCTCTGTGCTCTGTTCTAAATAACCCAACCCCGTAGAGCTCTGGGTTGGCATGATAGTTCAGGGTTCTAACACAGGGCTTGCTAGCCTGAGGCACCAGGTTTGGATCCTAGTGCCAATATTTCCAAAGCTGATAGGTCCTCTGGTTTCTTTCTCATAAAAACTATTGTTGTTGGGAGTCGGGCTGTAGCGCAGCGGGTTAAGAACAGGTGGCGCAAAGCACAAGGACCGGCATAAGGATCCCGGTTCGAACCCCGGCTCCCCACCTGCAGGGGAGTCGCTTCACAGGTGGTGAAGCAGGTCTGCAGGTGTCTATCTTTCTCTCCTCCTCTCTGTCTTCCCCTCCTCTCTCCATTTCTCTCTGTCCTATCCAACAACGACAACAACATTAATAACTACAACAATAAAACAACAAGGGCAACAAAAGGGAATAAATAAATAAAATAAATATTTAAAAAATTAAAAAAAAACTATTGTTATTTTTTTAATTTTAAGTAAAAAACAAAACAAAACAGGGAGTCGGGCTGTAGCGCAGCGGGTTAAGCGCAGGTGGCGCAAAGCACAGGACCGGCATAAGGATCCCGGTTCGAACCCCGGCTCCCCACCTGCAGGGGAGTCGCTTCACAGGCGGTGAAGCAGGTCTGCAGGTGTCTATCTTTCTCTCCTCCTCTCTGTCTTCCCCTCCTCTCTCCATTTCTCTCTGTCCTATCCAACAATGACGACAACAACAATAATAACTACAACAATAAAACAACAAGAGCAACAAAAGGGAATAAATAAATAAAATAAAATATTAAAAAAAAACCCAGAATTTTCTACCACATAAGTTCCTGGATGTTACTGCTATAGTCATATCTACCCCACCGCTCCTTTATCACAATGTCCACAACTCTGTTCTCCATTCCTGAAACCCTGTATTAAAGATTTTTTAAAAAAGGGGGGGGGGTCCAGCTGGTAGCGCAATAGGTTAAGCGCATATGGTACAAAGCACAAGGACCTGAGCAAGGATCCCAGTTCGAGCCCCTGGCTCCCCCACCTGAGGGGGGTCACTTCACAGGTGGTGAAGCAGGTCTGCAGGTGTCTATCTTTCTCTCCCCCTCTGTCTTCCCCTCCTCTCTCCATTTCTCTCTGCCCTATCCAACAAGGACAACATCAATAACAACAATAATAATAACAAGGGCAAGGGCAACAAAAGGGGAGAAAATAGCCTCCAGGAGCAGTGGATTGGTAGTGCAGGCAACCAAGCCTCAGCGATAATCCTGGAGGGAAAAAAAAAAGAAAAGAAAAAAGTTTTACACGTGGATCACTTACAACTATCAGCAGAGTCCACAAAGGACACACTGCTGACATGTGACCCATGAGAAGGTTTACCCAGACTCAAAGATGTTCAACAGTGGCTGGGCAAACACCTCAACTGGTAGAGCGCTGGACTTGTGTGCGTGAAGTTCCCGGTTCAATGTCTAGCACTGCGTGTGCCAGGGTGCTACTCTGGCTGGCCTTCCTCTCCGTGTGTCTTACATAAACCTCTCTCATATACAATAAATAACTCTTACGAAAAGACAGTCAACAAATAGTTTGAGCCATTAAGTTAATAAAAGTTAGATCATACCCCTACATGTCTGGTCACCTATTTTTTTTTCTTTGTGACAAGGGACCCAAAAATCATTAAACGGAGAAAGGAAGAGTCTTCAACAAATATTGTAGGTAAAACCGGGTTAAAACATGGAGACAAAGGAAACAGGACCACTACATATCACCATGCACAAAAGTCAACTGCAAAAGGATTAAAGACATGGACACTCTGTGCAAAAGTTTTCAAAGACTCAAGTACAACAGCATGAAAAACAAAAATAAACCAGTGGAACTACATCAGATGGAAAAGCTTCTGCACAGCAAAAAGAACCATCACCAAAACAGAAAGACATCCTACAGACATACACACCCCTATGATAGCTGCATTGCTCACAATAACCAAAGAATGGAAGCAGCCTAAATGTCCACCAACAGATGATTGGCTAAAGAAGTTATGGGCTATATAACCCGTGGGGTATTACTACACAATGAAAAAGATGTTATTGTGTCCTTTGGTACAAAATGGATGGAATGGAAGGTGATGATGCTTAGTGAAGTAAGTTTAAACAGATGAAAGACAACTACTGAATGGTTTCACTCCTACATGGAATCTAGATAGAAATGATACACATAAACTTGGGGGGGGAGGGAGCAAATTGTTTTTACAACTTATGAGAACTCTGGTGTCATCTCTGGGAGGTGGAGGTGCGGAACTGTACCCTGTAATCTTAGAATATTATAATCTATCTTTAATCACAAATTAAAAATGGAAAAAATAATAAAGACACCATATAGAATGGGGGATAAAAGGCTAAAAATCAAAAGATATAAAGAACTCACTAAACATAGCAAAAAAAAGAAAACATTAAGGTTCTGAGGACCAACAGATATGAAAAAAAAGACTGAGAATCAATACTTATCAGAGAAATGCACAAAAAGCCAACAATGAGATGTCACTTTACACATTAGCAAGGACAGAAACAAGTGTTGGCAAGAATATGGGGGGGAAGGAGGAACCCTTCTACGCTGCTGGTGGGGATGGAAATTAGTCCAACTCCTGTGGGAAACAGTCTAGAGATTTCTCAAAACATTGGCAATAGACTTTTCCTATGACTCAGATAGACTCTTCTAGATAAAACACCTACCCAAAGGAACCAAAACATCCATCCAAAGAGATCTATAAACATCTATGTTCATAGCAGCACAATTTGTAATAGCCCAAACTTGGAAGCAACTCAGATGCCCACTGACAGATCAGTAGCTGAGAAAGTTGTGATATATATATACACACACACACACACACACATACATACATACATACAGTGGAATACTATTTGGTTGTCAAAAAAGGCAAGTCACATCCTGTTTCATCTTGGATGGAACCTGAAGAAATCATGTTAATCGCAATGAGCCAAAAAGAGAAGGTCAAATACCAGATGATCTCACTTATAGGTGGAACTTAAACAAGGACAGAAAGGGAAAACACAAGGTGAAACTTGGACTGGGGGAAGTCGGGCAGTAGCACAGCAGGTTAAGAGCACGTGGTGCGAAGTGCAAGGACCGGCATAAGGATCCTGGATGGAGCCCCCGGCTCCCCACCTGCAGCAGAGTCGCTTCACAGCAGTGAAGCAGGTCTGCAGGTGTCTATCTTTCTCTCCCCCTGTCTTCCCTCCTCTCTCCATTTCTCTCTGTCCTATCCAACAACAACGACAACATCAATAATAACTACAACAATAATAAAAAAACAACAAAGGCAACAAAGGGGAAAAATAAAAAAAACTTGGACTGGGTGTGTTGTATTACACCAAAGCAGAGGACTGAGCAGGGAGCAGAGGAGAGTGTGCTGGAGCCACAGCGCATGATGATGAAAATGGACTTAAGTTGGAGGTGAGAGTTTTGCAGACACCTACTGTGCAGAGGGAGATGAGAAACTATACTGTGAACCATTAACCTCTCAATAAAATAATTCGAAAAAAGCATAGCAGGCTGAGGAAAGAAAATATTAGAATATCTGCTTACGATGCTCTCATTCTCTAGAAGTTTCTCACCCTGAATTTCATATGTTTATATAAATGTGTTATTGAAATAACACAACTATAAAGTATATACATATAGAGCAGTTATAAATATTGGATTGTCAGAAATGTCATGATGTATATTTTTTTCTATGCAAAACTACGTTCTGACTTTTCTAACAAACCAATAGCACTTCTCACTGCAGGTTTATTTTTTTATTTTTATTTATAAAAAGGAACACTGACAAAAACCACAGGATAACAGGGGTACAACTCCACACAACTCCCACCACCAGAACTCCGTATCCCATCCCCTCCCCTGATAGCCACCTTATTTTTTATCCCTCTGGGAGTATGGACCCAGGGTCATTATGGGGTGCAGAAGGTGGAAGGTCTGGCTTCTGTAATTGCTTCCCTGCTGAACATGGGTGTTAGCAGGTCGATCCATACTCCTAGCCTATCTCTCTCTTTCCCTAGTGGGGCAGGGCTCTGGATGGGGTTTACAGCTAATAATATTTATACACCTTTCCCATATTAGGGAGCTATTCTCTTTCCTGATCCAGTTTTTTGGTCCTTTTCCCAGCCATGACATCATCTCCCCAGATAATACTTGGATCCACCTGCATATCAGATGTCAGGCTCAGAAAAAAAAAAATAGCACAGTCATGGGCTCTTTGGAATATAACTGAAATAGGCCTACTAGCTATCTACAAAATGTAGATGTCCCAACTCTTCATCTGAACTATTCCAGCCTTTAGACTTACTATAGTTTTTTAAAGGACCTGCAATTGATAAGACAGTTATTTTTCAAAAGAGTACAAAGACATGCATTAAAATGTCCTAAGGTATGGGCAGGGGAGATAGCATAGTGGTTATGCAAAGAGAGTCTCATGCCTGAGGCTCCAAAGACCCAGATTCAAACATCCCACCCCACCCCACCCCACCCCACCAGCACAAGCCAAAAGTGAGCAGTGCTCTGGTAAAAAAAAAAAAAAATGCTGGAAAAATGAGAAACATTATACATGTACAAACTAATGTTTACTGTCAACTGTAAAACATTAATCCCTCAGTAAAGAAATTAAAAAAAAATTAATTGCTATGTGGAACTAGAAATTGAATCATTCTTCTTCTAGTCCATCATGTGAGCTTTTCACATTTAGTTAGAACCACAATAGACTGAGATTAAAAAAAAAAAAAAGCTAAGAGATTTTTACCTGTGAGTGGCCTTCAAACCGTACCCTACAGAATAACTGAATGGTCCAGGAGTGGTACAGTGGATAAAGCATTAGACTCTCAATCATGAGATCCTTGGAAGCACACATACTGGAGTGATGCCTAGTATTTTCTCTTTCTCTCTCCCTCTCCCTTTCTTTTTCCCTCTCCCTCTCCTTTTCCCTCTCCCTTTCCCTCTCTCTCCCTCTCTCTCATTAATAAAATTAAAAAAAAGAATAAATGATTCTCAAGATTATAAACTGACAGACATTATATATCACATAAATTCAGGCTGATGCAAGTTAAAAATCAAGCAAATCCAAGAAGTTTATTGTGAAAATTCAGGTTCACCGAAGTTGTTGGTGGAAATGATCTGCACACACCTCCCCTTGGGAGATAAATTGGGCTCATGTGACAAGAACTGTCTGCATAAATCAGTATCGCCCCCATAAAAAAATGGGGGACAAATAGGAAAAAGTTAGATCATTATCTGGCCCTTACGCAAAATTTTCAGACAGGTCAAAGACTTAAAAATAAAGGGATGAGATTATGAAAGTCTAAACAAACAATAAAAACACAGCTGTGGATAATTCTCAACCAAAAAACACCAGGCAGTGAAGCATGAATCTGGAGCCAGTTGTCTGGGCTTAAACCTCACCTCCACAGCATACCAGCTCTGTGTCTTTGGGCAGTTCCCTATGTCTCAGGTTGCCTGTCTATTGAGGAAATAGCAGGAGGGTAGAGTGTGGGCCTTGTCCTGTGTGTGGCCCAGGTTCGAGCGTTAGCATCCCATGAGAGGTGCTAGGGCAGCAAGGAAGCTCTGGCACTGATTGCTCCCCCCCCCCCCCCCCCGCACCACAACCCCCCCATCTAAACGAAAAGATACTAAGTAACTGCCATAGAGTTGTTCGGGGAATGAAAAGATAACTGAGGATTAATACAGGTAGACTAAAGCGATATTCAAACCCCACAGAAAAGGACAGGAGGTGAGGGTGTTTTAGACGAAAGGAAGCAGACACTATAGGCTTTCAATGTGAATACAGAACAAGACGCAACCCTGCCCCACTACAGTCTGGAGTTCCAGGAACTCCAGATTTTAGGGTCCATCCCTTCCTATCACCTTCTGGGTTTTCTTTCTTCTTTCTTTCTTTTTTTTTTTTTTGAATTTTTAAAAATATTTATTTACTTATTTCCTTTTTGTTGCCCCTGTTGTTTTTATTGTTGTTGTAGTTATTACTATTGTTGTTGTTATTGATGTCGTCATTGTTGGGTAGGACAGAGAGAAATGGAGAGAGGAGGTGAAGACAGAGAAGGGGAGAGAAAGTTAGACACCTGCAGACCTGCTTCACCGCCTGTGAAGCGACTCCCCTGCAGGTCGGGAGCAGGGGACTCGAACCGGGATCCTTACTCCAGTCCTTGCGCTTTGTGCCACATGCACTTAACCCACTGTGCTACCACCCAACTCCCTTCTTTCTTCTTTCTTTCTTTTTGACCAGAGCTCTGCTCAGCTCTGGCTTATGGTGGCACCTGGGATTGAATAAGGGACCTTCAGTGCCTCAGGCATGGAAGTTTGTTTTTTTGCACATGACCATGAGACTATGTCCTCAGCCCCCTACTACCACCTTCTAACCCCACCTTAGGATCTCTGGTCTCAGTATTACAAGAAGGCCCCAAACCCTCTGTTACATTACCCAGGACAAGGTCTCTGTATTGGCATGCCAAAAAAAAAAAAAAAAAAAAATTAAGTGTTAGTAAAATCAGGCAAGGAGGTGACTACAATGGAGGGCTTTATGAAACTATTAGAGAATCGTTTACAAAGGATATTTACTGAGTCTTATTTTAGATTACTTTACTTTTGGGACAGAAAGTGACAGCTGAAAACATTCACCCTTACAAAGAAGCAATCATTTAATCCCTTTTCAAATGAAGAAATATGTCAAAATGTCTTACTTACCTCGCGACCTTCACCATCTTGGGATTATACTGCTTGACCATGGAAAGCAAGGTCTGCATTGTTTTGCCAGTGTCAATTATATCCTGAGAGAGAGAGAGAGAGAGAGAGAGAGAGAGAGAGAGAGCTGGCCTTTAAAGGACAAATCAAACCATCATAACTTTACAGGCTATATAAACATAAAATGCCAAGATCCCCATATATATCTGGAATGAGAGAGAGACAGGCACAGAGAGACAGAGAGATTCGTTTCCCAAGATCCTTTGGAACCTGGAACTCATGTGGCTCTCAGAAGCAGTAGGAATGCCAACCTTTGGAAGTGACCAAGAGGTCAACGACAGTAAACCCACGAATCTATGTACAAGTACACACCCGCCTGTCATTAGAGTTATGATGCTACCTGGTGTTACAAAGGGTACTTTGGATTTTTTTTCTCATACATTCAAGATTGTCAGATGACACTTTGAGAAACAAACTAATCCAGATCAGTAAAGTCTTACTATATAAAATGACTACATGCAAATGACGCTTTGCTGTCTTAGTAGCAAAAGTAGGACAATGTTCAAAACAAACCCAACTCTAATTGGGAAACATTTCTTAAAAACCATAACCCTCAAGTTCTTCAACAAGCCTACTCTCTACAGACCACAGAAAGCAGTCTGTTCAAGGCTGGAGACTTGTGAAAAATGCAAATTTCTGGGCTGTGGCTGACAGATTTCTGATGGCACCCAAGAAAGGTTATGGAGTTGTGAGCAATCCCTGGCTGATAGCCAGCAAGACAACAGGACCATCCGTCTTCCAGCCCTGAGAACGACATTCTACCATCAACCTGAACGAACCTGCAGAGGACCGTGAGCCACAGGTGAGCTGGAAACCCTGGTTCTGATTCAGCATGCTGAGAACCTGAGCAGAGGACTCAGCTAACCTGGACTCAGGTTCATGACCCACAGAAACTGAGGGGGAAAATGTGGGTATGGGGATAGGCAGCAATGTATCAGTTTGCATGTTACCATATGTAATGACCCAGGTTCATGCCTCTGGTCCCCACCTGCTGGGGGGCGCTTCACAAGTGGTGAAGCAGTGATGCAGGTGTCTCTGTATCTCTCTCTCTCTCCCCCCTCCTCTGGATTCCTCCATCTCTATCCATAAATAAATAAACAAACTGAAAGGAGAAACATAAACTGAAGCTTGCACTGAGCATGGTGTATTGCACCAAAGCAAAGGACTCTGGGAAAAGGACGGAAAGGGCTTTGGGGTCCTGGTGCACGATGATGAAAAGGCTCCAAGTTGGAGGTGACAGTGTTTTGCAGACACTTGCCATGGGGAGATGAGAAATTGTACCCATGTACCAGCAACTGTACTGTAATCTATTATCCCTCCCAGTGAAAAAAAAAACAAACTACAACTAATTTGAGGGGGTAAGAAAAAGAAGAATGGGAGTCGGGCGGTGGCGCAGTGGGTTTAGTGCACGTGGCGCAAAGCGCAGGGACCGGCGTAAGGATCCCGGTTCGAGCCCCTGGCTCCCCACCTGCAGGGGAGTCGCTTCACAGGCGGTGAAGCAGGTCTGCAGGTGTCTATCTTTCTCTCCCCTCTCTCTCTGTCTTCCCCTCCTCTCTCCATTTCTCTCTGTCCTATCCAACAACAAAGCAACGTCAACAATGGCAATAATAACCGCAACGAGGCTGCAACAACTAGGGCAACAAAAAGGGGGAAAAATGGCCTCCAGGAGCGGTGGATTCATGGTGCAGGCACCGAGCCCAGCAATAAGCCTGGAGGAAAAAAAAAAGAAGAAGAAGAAGAAGGCGACTCATACGTGAAGACTTAAGAGCAAACCTGCCTTAGCAGGGCTGCATCTCTCACCTGAGGGAGTCGCTAAAGCATGGCTTGCTGAGACTCACTGAGGTTTAGATTCGGTAGGTCATTTGCATTTCTTGCAAGTTCCTGGCTGATGACTTGAGCCTAGAAACCCATTTTGAAATTCACTGAACTAGAGGAAGGGAAGAGATGAACCTCTGCTCCACACAGAAGGAGCATAGAGGGGCCGGGTGGTGGCGCACCTGGTTGAGTGCACGTGTTAACAGTGCGCAAGGACTCAGGTTTGAGCCCCTGATCCCCACCTGCAGGGGGAAAGCTTCACAAGTGGTGAAGCAGGGCTGCGGGTGTCTCTCTGTCTCTCTCCCTCTCCATCACCCCCTTCCCTCTCAATTTCTGACTGTATCTACCCAACAAATAAAGATTTAAAAAAATTTTTTTAGATGTACTTAAAAAAAAAAGGAGCGTAGAGGTGACACTGTTTGTATGCATCAAATATTACCTAAGACACAATTTAAGATACACCTTTTTAAAAGGAAATATTTTTAGATATTTATTTATTTTCCCTTTTTGTTGCACCCTTTTTTACTGTTGTTGTTACTGATGTCGTTGTTGTTGGACAGGACAGAGAGAAGTGGAGAGAGGAGGGGAAGACAGAGAGGGGGAGAGAAAGATAGACACCTGCAGAACTGCTTCACCTCCTGTGAAGCGACTCCCCTACAGGTGGGGAGCCGGGAGTTCGAACCGGGATCCTTACACCGGTCCTTGCACTTTACGCCACGTGTGTGCTTAACCCGCTGCGCCACCGCCTGACCCCCAGGAAATAGTTTTTAAGTGTAAAAGAGAGAGGTAAGAAACCTATCGGAAATTTTGCCTTCATCCAGTAAAAGATAAACTGCTAAGCATTGAAACAAAAGACAAGTTTCACTCTCTTTTAACACAAGTCCACCATAAAACTGACACAAGGGACTTACTTTCCCTGGCTTACCTTTTGGACTGTTCATATTAAGTCAGAAAATCATAAACACTATAGTAAAAGCATGGAGAACTTACTTCAACAATCAAGACGTTCTAGAAGAAAAAGAAAGGCAAATTAGTACAAGGAAATCAACCAGTGTTTCTAATCATAACTCAAATCACATCATAACAAACTCTAAGAAATTATTCTAAGAAATTCTTGTTTCACGATACTTTACCAAGCCCAGCTTTAAACAAGCTGGCTATCTGCTGGGGTTTGGAACTCTTTCATATGACATTTTCACTGCCATGGAATTTTTTTAAAAGAAAATTTGACGCATATGTCCTTCTTCTCCTTCTTCTTTTCAGTAATTTTCATTACTTCTTTAAAGACAGGTCTGATCTTGGGCAAGTCATGAAACCTCTCTGGGTTTCAGTTTCCCATGTGTAAAAATGAGGGTCTCAGCTGAGCACACATCTTCCAGTTCTAACGGTTTCTTAACTATGATGTGTACAGTCACGCCAAAACCATGCGTTTAACTTACTAGAGGAAATCCAATTCTGAATCTTTGGTTTTTGTTTGTTTTTATTAGGCTGAATTGACCTGCATTTTCTGGATGTGTTCATATTCTTAGACATTAAGTTAAAAAAAAAACAGTGCTTCTTCCTGCCACTATACATTTCTATTCCCAATTATTCTTTTTTTTTTTCAATTTTCTTTCTTTATTTATAGGACAGAGACAACCAGAAATCGAAAGGGAAGGGAATGATAGGGAGAGACACAGAGACGCCTGCAGTACTGCTTTACCACTCACAAAGCTTTCCCTCTGCAGGTGGGGACTGGGGGTTTGAACCTGGGTCCTTGCACATTGTAACACGTGTGCTCAACCAGGTGCGCCACCACCCGGCCCCCTATTTTTTCAATATAATTTATTTACTTGTTTGTTTTAGATAGAGACAGAGAAATTGAGAAGGGAAGGGGGAGACAGAGAAAAAGAGCTACCAGCTAGGGGGCCAGGCGGTGGCACACTTGGTTAAGCGCACACACTGCAGTGCACAAGGACCCAGGTTCAAGCCCCTGGTTCCCATCTGCAGGGGGAAGGCTTCATGAGTCGTGAAGCAGGGCTGCAGATGTCTCTCTGTCTCTATCCCTATGTCCCCCTCCCCTCTCAATTTCTGTCTGTCTCTACCCAAAAATAAATTTAAAAAAAAAAAAAGAGAGCTACCAGCAACACTGCTTCACCACTTTGGGAAGTTTCCCCTGCAGGTGGGACTAGGGCTTTGAATGTGGGTCCTTCTGTACTGTAATGCAGCCTGTGCCACCGCCACCTGCTCCCCTTTTTACTATTTTTAAAATTTTATTTAATTTATTTTTTTAATTTTGAAAATATTTTATTTTTGAGAGAGAGAGAGGGAGGGATGGAGGGAGAAGAAGGAAAGGAAGAGGGTGAGGGTGAGGGTGAGGATGAGGGTGAGGGTGAGGGAGGGAGAGGAGGGGGAGGGGAGGGGGAGGGAGGGAGAAGGAGAGGGAGAGGGAGAGGGAGAGGGAGAGGGGGAGCCCGAGCCCAAAGCACTGCTCAGCTCTGGCTTATGATGGCACGGGAGACTTTGGAGCCCCAGGCATGAGTCTCATTGCATAACCATTATGCTATCTCCCCAGCCCTGTTTTTGATTTTTTTAATTACCTTTATTTATTTATTGGATAGAAACAGCCAGAAACCGAGAGGGAAGGGAGAGACAGAGAAGAGAGAGAGACACCTGTAGCCCTGCTTCACCACTTGCAAGCTTTCTCCCTGCAGGTGGGCTCAAACCTGGGTCCTTGTACGTGGTAACATGTGCACCACCACCCAGCTCCCCCCCTTTTTTTTCTTTGCCCAGTTTCTATCTCCTATGACTGCAGAAAACACGGCCTAACAATTACTCTCAAGGTAGAGAAGAGTATTGTTTGGTGTTTTTTGCTTGTTTGTTTGTTTGTGGAGCTCAGACGTCTCCTGTTTGATTTCACTGCTCTTAGATCACTTAGAGATGAGGAGACAGCACAGTACTGGCCTCCCCCTGCCCATGCTGCAGCTCTCCCATGTGGTCCTGGGGCTCTCACCTGGGTCACATACATGGCAAAGCATTTGAGCCACCTGGTGAGTTAGCTTCCAGCCTCCCTTATCCACTTTATGTTAGTTCTAGAGATGAGGCGGCAGGTCACATACTGGTCTGCATCCTTGCCATAGGAAAATCTGCTATAATTTTGTTGTCGTTCTTATTTCTCTGTCACAGACTTAGAGCATCAGAATTAGAATGCTCTGGATACACTTCTAAGTCCCTGCTTATACCATGGTAGGTAGGGCACATGACATGTACTGGATTGCAATAAAGACATTTAAGGGGCCAGGGAGGTGACTCAGCATAAGACTTGCTGAGCTCCCTGAAGTCCCAGGTTCAATCTCCAGCGCCACCATATGCCAGTGCTGAGCAGTTTTCTGGTCATTTCTCTCTTTCTCCCCCCCCCCCACACACATATGCGCACCTGCTTTCTCTCACTTAAAAAACATACCATCAATATTTTAAAATACCAGAACTTTAAAAGAAGTCTTGCCTTGTTTAGTGTATAATTTGGCATCTACTTCACAATGTATATGTTACTGCCATAGCTCATGGTATTTACAAGCACACATATTAAGAACTAGTCCTCACATTTTTCTTACTGAATAGATATGGACATAAAAGTATGGAGAATTGGGCCAGCAAAAGAGCTCACTCGGATAGGCCAATGCTCTGCCATGTGTAATACCCAGGTTCAAGCTCAGCTCCCACCACATCAAAGGAAGCTTTCACTCTTTCTCTACCTTTTTGTTTTTGCCTCAGTCTTTCTATCTGTCTGTCTATCTATCTATCTATCAACCTATCTGAAAAAGTCATCCTAGAGCAGGTAATGAAAAAGTAATAATGACAACAGTCACAGTAATAATAATAATAATAATAATTTGCAGAATCACTGTTCTGGGTATTAAAGGGAAATCTGAAATTCAGATTCAACAAGTTGAACTCCAAGATAAGGAGACAGCATAGTGAATATGCAAAAAGTCTCTCCTGCCTGAGGCATCAAAGGTCCCACTTTCAATCTCCAGCACCACCACAAAGTAGAGTTCAGCAGTACTCTGGTTAGGAAGGGAGGGAGGGGAGGAGGAAGGAAGGAAACAGGCTGGACAGTGATGACCTAGTTAAGTGCACGTTATCATGTGCAGGGACCTGGGTTCAAGCACCCACTCCCCACCTATGGGAGGAAAGCTTCAAGCAGTGAAAAATGTCTACAGGAGTCTCTCTCTTCCTCACTCCCCCACTCTCAATTTATCTCTGTCCTATCAAATTAAATATAGCTCCAAAATATCCTTTAAAAAGCCTTTAAGATAAATCTTGAAGTAATTTCTCAGTGGGGGGTTGGGGATGGGGGGGGAGCAAGATCTCCTGAACGCCAGACAGGTCCACGTGAAGGGTAGCGGGAACGAGCCCACAGCAACTGCTAAGTGCCACTCCTCTGTCACTCTGGCCCATCCTCTGGGGACCAGCTACCAAGATAACTGCAGCCTATGGAAAGTGCGCTTTACAGACAGGAAGAAATGGCTCTGAACTTGCAATAAGCTCAAGAAAATGCAAGATCCAAAAGCATGGGGCAATTCAAAGGCACCCAACAAATGAGTAATATAATTAATATTTCCCCAATCTATGAAGACATAGTAATTCTACTGCAAATACATTAATACACCTAAGGAGAATATATATATATACTGTTCAAATGAATGCCAGGACTAGAGAGAGCTGTGCTGTTTTGCCATGTACGCGGCCCAGGCTAGCGCCCCCTGGTGCCCAAAGGATGCTTGGGCACTATGGTATCTTTCCCATGCTCTGTCATCTCTGAGGCTTCATTGCACCAGGCTGACTTATTCAGAAGCAAACACACACACACACACACACACACACACACACACACACACACACACACACACACACACACACACACACACTTGTAAAGCTTCCCCCCTGCAGGTGGGGACCAGGGACTTGAACCTGGGTCCTTGCACACTATAGTGTGTGTGTGCTCAATCAGGCATGCCACCACCTGGCCCCCCTCCATTTTACTACATCCTTGCTGAAATGAAAAAAAAAGGTGGCTTGGGAGTTGGGCGGTAGCGCAGCGGGTTAAGTGCAGGTGGCAGAAAGCATAAGGATCCTGGTTCAAGCCCCCGGCTCCCCACCTGCAGGGGAGTCGCTTCACAAGCGGTAAAGCGGGTCTGCAGGTGTCTATCTTTCTCTCCTCTCTCCATTTCTCTGTCCTATCCAACAATGACATCAATAACAACAATAAAAAAAAATCCTTTCTTAAAAAAAAAAAAAGAAAAAAGGTGGCTCAAAGGTTCAATGATTTGCCTAAAGTCATCAAATAGCCAAGTGGTAGATTTTTTTTTTTAATCTGGTGTCTTTACTGAGTGTCTTTTTGAACCCTAAGACAGCAGGAACCTCACATCTTCACTATAGAGCCCCTACTTCCCCCAGTCCTGGAACCCTTGGATAGGGCCCACTTTCCCGTATGCATCTCCCAATCCAAACCAAATAACATTGCATCTGCCGATCACAACCTAACCAAAGCAACGATTGCTACCTCAACATGCTTCACCTCAGAATGTATCCAGAGACTTCACGTGTGGAATGACAACCCTTCAGCTTCATTACTCGGGTGAGACCTTTCCTTTAATAGTACACTCTAATTTCATCTCAGGTAGTTCACTTTCTAACAAAGTCCCATAACCTAGATATACACCAGTTTCTGTGAGAGAGAGCTTATGTGCACACGTATCCATAAACTACTGCAAAATATATACCTGAAAGCAGGACTACACTAGAGTTTGCAGTGAGTACCTCCCTAACACTTCCTCTCCACTATTCCAAGCTTGGGATATATGATTGCTCAACAAATTGTTTGGCTTCATATGTTAACTCTGTTTTCAATCACCAGGTTCCAGATGCCACCAGGATGCTGGCTAGGCTTCCCTGGATTGAAGACCCCACCAATGTGTCCTGGAGCTCAGCTTCCCCAGAGTCACACCCTACTAGGGAAAGAGAAAGGCAGACTGGGGGTATGGACCGACCAGTCAACGCCCATGTTCAGCGGGGAAGCAATTACAGAAGCCAGACCTTCTACCTTCTGCATCCCTCAACGACCCTGGGTCCATGCTCCCAGAGGGATAGAGAATGGGAAAGCTATCAGGGGAGGGGGTGGGTTATGGGGATTGGGTGTTGGGAATTGTGTGGAGTTGTACCCCTCCTACCTTATGCTTTTGTTCACTAATCCTTTCTTAAATAAAAAATTTTAAAAAAAAATTATTCCCTTTTGATGCCCTTGTTGTTTTATTGTTGTAGTTATTATTGTTGTTGTTGTCGTTGTTGGATAGAACAGAGAGGAATGGAGAGAGATGGGGAAGACAGAGAGGGGGAGAGAAAGATAAGACACCTGAAGACCTGCTTCACCGCCTGTGAAGTGACTCCCCTGCAGGTGGGGAGCCAGGAGCTGAAACCGGGATCCTTATGCCGGTCCTTGCACTTTGCGCCACCTGCGCTTAACTCGCTGCGCTACCACCTGACTCCTCAAGTGGTAGATTTTTTTTTTTTTTAATATTTATTTTTATTTATTTATTCCCTTTTGTTGCCCTTGTTGTAGTTATTATTGTTGTTGTCGTTGTTGGATAGGACAGAGAGAAATGGAGAGAGGAGGGGAAGACAGAGAGGAGGAGAGAAAGATAGACACCTGCAGACCTGCTTCACCGCCTGTGAAGCGACTCCCCTGCAGGTGGGGAGCCGGGGTTTGAACCGGGATTCTTATGCCGGTCCTTGTGCTTTGCGCCACCTGCGCTTAACCCGTTGTGCTATAGCCCAACTCCCTCAAGTGGTAGATTTTAAAGGCACTTTTAGGATCCAAAGTTCTTTTTTAAAAAAAAAAAAAAAAAAAAACATGCTGGTCTTTGTTTTTTATTTTTTTATTTTTTTAATATTTAATTTTTTTCCCTTTTGTTGCCCTTGTTGTGGTTATTGATATCATCGTTGTTGGCTAGGACAGAGAGAAATGGGGAGAGGAGGGGAAGACAGAGAGGGGGAGAGAAAGATAGACACCTGCAGACCTGCTTCACCGCCTGTGAAGTGACTCCCCTGCAGGTGGGGAGCCGGAGGCTTGAACCAGGATCCTTCTGCCGGTCCTTGCGCTTTCCGCCACATGCGCTTAACCTGCTGCGCTACCGCCCGACTCCCTGTTTTTTATTTTTAAGGTATTTTATTTTGTTTATTTATTTATTTATTTATTTATTTTTGAGAGACAGAAAGACACAGAGAAACACCAGAGCACTTGGCTCAGCTCTGGCTTATAGTGGTGCGGGGGACTGAACTTGGCACTTTGGAGCCTCAGGCATGACAGTCTCTTTGCATAACCACTATGCTATCTACCCCCACCCTGGGTGCAAAGTTCTTATTACCAACCACTACCTAGGAAAAAAGAGGAAAATATTGACATAAATGTAGATTTGCACACATAGTGTCCCCCAAAAGATAAAATAAAATAAAGATCTAAATAAGCTATAATATCAAGAAATAACTTCACCCCATGTATGTGTTTTGACCCCCCCCCCCATAATAAATATGATTTACTGTGACTACCACGAAAAGAAAGTTATTTTGGAAATGGAGAGCTTTCAAGATCACAGAGCTACTTAGTGAAACAGAGCCAGTCATTGAGAAAGACATGGTCAAATGGAATCACAGAAGGCTTTGAAGGCTCAGCCCCTTCCAGCGGTAAGAACTGATTATGGGAGTAAGAGCTTCCGGTGACTTCTAGCTTTGGGCAAAGCATGCTGAAAGGGGAGGGGACAGGTCTGGCAGTGGTGTTCAAGAGGGACTGGAAAGGGAGTCAGCAAAGTCCAGCTTTGCCTTTGGATGTTTTTTCAAAAGATACAAAGGAGGACAACATGTCTCTGACCTGGGACCAACAAGTTTTACATACTTGGAACACAAGTTGATTTCCTTGTGTGATACTCAGCCATTATTCTGCGGACATTCAAATCGAAAAGCCCGAAGGACACTTTGACATCGGACAGACCTGAACTCAGATTCAAGATCACCCACTTCCTAGCCTGATGACCCTGACCAAGTCCTTCAAGCTAGCACGCAGAGCCTTAAGTTTCCTGAGCTGTAAAATGAGAATAGTTAGATGTACCTTGATGGAGTGTTCTGAAACTATTATAAAAAGGATGTCTTTTGGGCGGAGGGTAGATAGCATAATGGTTATACAAACAGACTCTCATGACTGAGGCTCCAAAGTCCCAGGTTCAATCCCCCGCACCACCATAAGCCAGAACTAAACAGTGCTCTGGTTAAAAAATAAAATAAAAAATTAAAAAAATGATGTCTTTAATTTGGCCCAGTATCGATAAATTAAAAATGTAAACCCAGAGTCTAAAAACCGTAGTATCCCTTCATTTGCCACTGGTCACTCAAATCATTTCAGTGTACCAGTAGAATCACATTCAAATATATGAATAGTGGTGTTATTTCAACATGTCTATGATGGAAAAATAGTGAAGTATTAAAAAAACTATTCAAAGGGGGGTTGGGCAGTAGCACAGCAGGTTAAGCACACATGGCAGAAAGCGCAAGGACCGGCGGAAGGATCCTGGTTCGAGCCCCTAGCTCCCCACCTGCAGGGGAGTCACTTCACAAGCGGTGAAGCAGGTCTGCAGGTTATCTTATCTTTCTCTCCCCCCTGTCTTCTACTCTCTCCATTTCTCTGTCCTTCCCAACAACAACATCAATAACAATAATAATAGCCACAACAATGATAAAACAACCAGGACAACAAAAGGGGGAGGGGAATAGCCTCCAGGAGCAGTGGATTCATGGTGCAGGCACTGAGCCCCAGCAATAACCCTGGAGGCAAAAAAAAAAAAAAAACTATTCAAGATTTTTAAAATAAGTGTATGTGTGAATATCACTGAGTATTCTCAGGTGTCAGAGACCACTGTTGAGAGCTCAGTAGGCTTTACCTTAACTCTCTTCACCTGGGAGTGGTTGCCATATCATTCCTACACTTCACAGTGTACAGAGGGGTTAAATAACCTGCCCAGGGCACAGAGTTAGCGAGTACTCAGTCAGCCTTTTTAAAAAATATTTATTTATTATTTATTCCCTTTTGTTGCCCTTGTTGTTTTATTGTTGTAGTTATGATCGATGTCATTGTTGTTGAATAGAACAGAGAGAAATGGAGAGAGGAGGGGAAGACAGAGAGGGGGAGAGAAAGATAAGACACCTGCAGACCTGCTTCACCGCTTGTGAAGTGACTCCCCTGCAGGTGGGGAGCCGGGGGCTCGAACCGGGATCCTTACCCCGGTCCTTGCGCTTTGCGACACGTGCGCTTAACCCGCTGCACTACCGCTCAGTCAGCCTTTGAATCAAAGATGTCAGCCACCACGTCAATACGGTTTCTCTACCTTTCTGGAAATAATGTGTGTGGGTTCAGTCCCCTGCCCCACCATAAGCCAGAGCTGAGCAGTGCTTTGGTCTCTCTCTGTATCTCTCATTACAGATAATAAAGACAAATTGCTCTAAGAAAGAAATACTTGTTTTTAATTTCTTTATTGGGGGATTAGTGTTTTACATTCGACAGTAAATACACTAGTTTGGACCAGCATAACATTTCTCAGTTTTCCACATAACAATACAACCCCCACAAAAGAAATACTTTTTAAAACGAAGATTGTCCTTCCTCCTATATGTCCACATCCATGCATTATAAATAATTTCGTGTTTGTTTTGGGGGGCACTGGGGCCTCACACATGTGTGATTCCACTGCCCCTAAGCTGTCTTTATTTTTACTCTTATTATTTTTTTATTTATTAGAGATAGCCAGAAATCAAGAGGGTAAGGGGAGACAGAGAGACAAGACACCTGCAGCACTGCTTCACCACTTGTAAAGCCCCCAGTGGGGACTGAGGGCTCGAACCTGGGCTCTTGTACATTGTAACACGCGCGCTCAACCAGGTACGCCACCACCTGGCCCCCCTGAGCTGTCTTTTTCATTCTTCTTATTTCAGACACAGAGGGAGAGAGAAACAGAGAAGGCGAGGAGAGACACCACACCACTTCTCCACCATCTGTTAAACTGCCCCCGCAGCCATCCATGGTGTTCCCACATGGTGCCGGGGTTCGAATCCAGGTCCCCATGAATGGTTAGGTGTGTGCTCCACTAGGTGAGCTCTCTCTTTCTGCCATCATATATATATATATATGGATCCCAATTAGATCCCACAGAGGCAGGGAGCGGTGCTTGGCAATATGGACTTTAATGTCTAATGTGAGATTCCTCTGCCTCAGAGTGCTGAGCTGGTGTAGTGACTCTGCACATGGACTCTGAGGCAGACAGAGCTTCAGGTTCAAACCCCATTCTCATCAGAAGACAGTGGCTCAACCCTGAGGGGAAAAAAAGATTTCTCTGCCTCTTTGCTGGATGACCTTTGCTGGATGAGTTCGCTCGCTCCTTCCTTCCTTCCTTCCTTCCTTCCTTCCTTCCTTCCTTCCTTCTTCTTTCTTTCCTTTTAATGTATTTTGTTTCTAAGAGTTAAAGGACCCTGTTCAAGTGCAGCCATAACTGTGCAAGCATCCATTAATGACGGATGGAAAGTGCAACGTTCATGACGCCGGGAATGGAGAATTCCCTGCAAGATACATACCTTTCCAGTTAAAGTCGAAAGATCGTCTCCACCAATGACTTTTATGTCCCCTGTTGACTGGTCATTCTAAAGGGGGAGGGGGGAGAGATACAAATCAATATGCATATCCTCGTGTGTACACACACTTCGAATCAGCAAACGTGAACTAGAAGCTTTAAGAAGTTAGCTAATGGAATAGCATTATGATCATCACAATGAAATAAATGGTAAATTATGCTGCAAGAAATGAATGACCAGGTAATTTGCGACTAGAGATTAGTACCAATTAAAAAGTCCTAACAGCCTAGCACCGATCTGATGATTTCAGAGTCGGACACACGTCATTCCAAATGGGCAGTATTTCTGAACCATAACGGAAGTGAGTGGCATGGCAGGTTGGCAGGTGTCTGGTTCTGGCCCTGGATCACTTTCACGTGTCAAACAAGCTGTAGCGTTTGGTCTTAACGTTAAATTTCTACAGCACAGTTAGCTCTCAAATTATTCCCATTTGAACATCTGAGTCAGGCTCAGGTCATGTTCAGTAGAGTCTGGAAAACCAGGTCTGATTAGTAGTCCTATAAGGGGGTACCTCTTAGACCCCAGTTTTATTTTATCACAGACTCCAAAAGAAACCCTCTAAGAGGAGATTGAAAGGGGGGACCATCCACACCCACTGCAGCTGGTGGTGATAATGACCCCAATTTGGCTGTGCCTGATTCAAGACAGAAAACTGGGGGAAAAGAGCAAATGAAAAGAGTTTACAGTCGCCCTAGCAGAGAACAAGCTAGATCGTCATGCGACCGCAGTTACGACAGTCCTGCAGCAGCACAGGACTAAAGAGATTCTAAGGGACAGAATCAGGCCCAGAAACACATGAGGATTTAGTAAGTGATCAAAGATGGCATTGTAAGTCAGTAAGGACAAGATGAATTATTCAATAAATGGTGTTTGATAAACTAGTCACCCATTCAGGAACACAAAATAAAGTATGACCCCTACCTCATATCATACACAAAAATAAAGTCCAGATGGATTAAAATCTAAACATAAAAAATAAAGCCATAAACAGACTGGAAGGAAAGGTAGGCTAGGTTTCCATTTGTCAAAACCTAGGCACGACATCATTCTCCACTGAAAGAAAACTGTTGTTAGCATCTTGTTAAACCCAGAGGCCCCCCCCCAACAATAAGAGCCCAATAGGAAATTGGGGAGGGAAAAAAAAGATAAAAGGAAGCAATTCACAGATGACATGACACAGCATATACAATGATAACTGAGAAACAGAAAGGTAAACGTGATTCGACTATTCCCCCATTCACACTGGCCACACTTAATCCCAGTGATGATGCTGGCAAATGTGAGAAGGGAAAGGACTCTTACTGGTGAGAATATAAATCCATACGACCTCTTTCAGAAAGGCTCTAGTAATATCCTTAAAATAGCAAATATATCCCAGGCTCAAGCCCCTACTTCCCTCCTGCAGGAGGGAAACATCACAAGCAGTAAAGCAGGTCTACAGGTCTCTCTCTCTCTCCCTCTCCCTCTCCCTCTCCCTCTCCCTCTCCCTCTCCCTCAATTTCTCTATCCTATCAAAAGAAAATAGAAAATAGAAAGGAGTAAATGTTGGAAGCAGTGGATCTGTAGTGACAGCACCAAGTCCCAGTGATAACCCTGGTGGCTATGGGTGTGTGGGGGGGAGAGGAAGGGAGAGAGGGAGGAAGGGAGAGGGAGAGGGAGAGAGAAGGAGAGAAAGGGAGGGAGGGAGAGGAAGGGAGAGAGAGGGAGAGGGAGGGAGGGAGAGGGAGGGAGGGAGAGAGAGGGAGAGGAAGGGAGGGAGAGGGAGAGGAAGGGAGGGAGAGAAAGGGAGGGAGAGGGAGGGAGAGGGAGAGAAAGGGAGGGAGGGAGAATTAGAGAATTTTTTAAGTTTATTTTTTATTTTTATTTATTATTGGATACAGACAGAAATTGAGAGGGGAAAGAGACAGAGAGACACCTGCAGCCCTGCTTCACCACTTAGGAAGTTTCCCCCCTGCAGGTGGGGACCAGGGGCTCGAACCTGAGTCCCTTATATATTCTTTTCCAGACTTGTGTCTCTTTAGGTTTTTTTTTTTCATTTTGACTAGTGATTTACATGATTCTAACATAACAGGGTATAGTTTCACACTGCCCCCCACCACCAAAGTTCTGTGCCCCCACTCTCCCAAGGATACCCATCGTGGTTCTCACAAAATCTTAAGAGACAGGTTGGCTACTTTTTTTTTTTTTTTTTTGCAAGTTAGAGACAAGATATGATTTAACAGGAAACTTTAAAATAAGGTCATACTCACACTGTAATGCCATGCAGGTGTTTGTTGTTGTTTTAATTTAACTATTTGTTTTTCATGTGTAAGAAAAAGACCAGAACACTGTAGTGAGAGTGGAGACAGAAAAATTTTATATATTTCTGTTTTACTATAGGCAATGTCCACATTCTACAGTGTTGTTTATAGAAGACAGCAACAGCCTAAACCATTCAGAGTTGCGAACAACATTTAAGGTGTAAGCAGGGCTTAGCCAAATAACTCTTGTACATTGATTCTCACTGTAAGGAAATGACAGATATCCCCTCTGCGATCTAACCAGAAAACCCAGAGTTCCGAGCAGAGTGTAAATAGAAGCAAGGTCTATGCAAAGCTCAAAGCTTGAAAAGAAACACTTAAAATGATTTCCACCGGCAATGAAGTTAAATACCGCCATCGTGTGTAGAAACTTGGTATTGCAGTGCAACTTCTCTGATCCTTTTCATGATTAAGGCAGAAAGGGGCGAAAATTCAAATGTGGGAACAAGGAAAAGCCCTTTTGATCCAAAGACTGTGGGTGAGAGGGTAGCAGACGACTCCAAGCATAGAGGACACTCTTGCTCTAGCTCTACCAGCATCTAAATACCCATATTCATGCTCACCCCAAGGTTTATACTTTTGAAAAAATATTACTGTTTTTTTTTTATTTTCCCTTTTGTTGTCCTTGTTTTTTTCATTGTTGTGGTTATTATTGTTGTTATTGATGTTGTTGTATAGGACAGAAAGAAATGGAGAGAGGAGGGGAAGACAGAGGGGGAGAGAAAGATAGACACCTGCAGACCTGCTTCACCACCTGTGAAGCGACTCCCCTATAGGTGGGGAGCCGGGGGCTTGAACTGGGATACTTACACAGGTCCTTGTGCTTGGCAAGAAAGAAAGAAATTGAGAGGGGAAGGGGAGAGAGACAGAGACAGAGACCAACCTGCAGACCTGCTTGACCACTTGAGAAGCTTCTCCCCTGCCAGTAGGGAGCTGGGGCTCAAATTCATGCACATGGTAACCTGTGCTCTCAGTGGGGTGTGCCACCAGCCCACCTAGTTCTGCAAACAGCCTTTGAATTCTGGAGATTTGACTGTTACAAGAATGAGACTTGAGACCAGAGCACCACTCAGCTCCAGGGATTGAACCTGGGGCCACAGGCATGCTATTGCTGTGACCTAACAGGGTGAACTCTCTTTCTGCTCTTTAATCAGTAATTTATTTATTCTATTCTTGCAGGGAGGGACTTACACATGTGTGATTTCACTGCTCCAGTTGACATTTCTGGAAACATATGTGTGTGTGTGTGTGTGTGTGTGTGTGTGTGTGTGTCAGAAAAGTTATAACACATTTTTGCATAGAAAAACAAGAGTGTGGGGAGTTGAGAGGTAGCGCAGCGGTTTAAGCGCACGTGGCGTGAAGCGCAAGGATCCGCATAAGGAATCTGGTTCGAAGTCCTCCAGCTCCCCACCTGCAGGGGAGTCGCTTCACAGGCGGTGAAGCAGGTCTGCAGGTGTCTATTTTTCTCTCCCCCTCTCTGTCTTCCCCTCCTCTCTCCATTTTTCTCTGTCCTATCCAACAATGACAATATCAGTAACAACAATAATAACTACAACAATAAAAACAACAAGGGCAACAAAAGGGAAAAAAATAAATAAACATAATAAAAAGGAAAAACAAGAATGTGTCATGACTTCTTTGACAGGCCAATATGTGTGGAAATAATAGTGTATATATCTCTCTTTCTCTCTCTCTCCACACACACACACACACACACACACGGAGAGATGCACAGCACCAGAATTTCTTCGCCCTGCATCTACAACTCCTTTGTGGAATGCCTAGGTTGGAGCTTAGCTTAGACAAGGCACATGCACTCTTTTCTCTGCCCCCACCCACAGCCCTTCCTTTTTCTTTTTTTAATTTTTATTTTTTATTTTTTTTTTCCTCCAGGGTTATTGCTGGGCTCGGTGCCTGCACCATGAATCCACCGCTCCTAGAGGCCAGTTTTCCCCCTATTTGTTGCCCTACTTGTTGCAGCCTCGTTGTGGTTATTATTGCCATTGTTGACGTTGCTTTGTTGTTGGATAGGACAGAGAGAAATGGAGAGAGGAGGGGAAGACAGAGAGAGAGGGGAGAGAAAGATAGACACCTGCAGACCTGCTTCACCGCCCGTGAAGCGACTCCCCTGCAGGTGGGGAGCCGGGGGCTCGAACCGGGATCCTTACGCAGGTCCCTGTGCTTTGCGCCACGTGCGCTTAACCCACTGCGCCACCGCCCGACTCCCAGCCCTTCCTTTTTCTTCTCCCTTTACCCTTCTTCCTCCCCTCCCTCCCCGCTCCTTTTCCTCCAGGGTTATTGCCAAGGCTCTGTACTGACAATACAAATCCACCGCTCCTGGAGGCCTTTTTAAAATTGTTTTATTGGATAGGACAGAGAGAAATTGAGAGAGGAGGGGGAGACAGAGAGGGAGAGCGAGCCACTTTGCAGACCTGCTTCAGCTCTCGTGAAACACCCCTGCTGCAGGTGGGGAGTGGGGGTTCAAACCCAGGTCTTCGCACATAGTACTGTGTGCGCTCAACCGGGTGTACCATCACCTTCTTTTCCGTTATTTATTATTATTATTTTAACTATTATATAAAAAGGAAACAGTGACAAGACCACAGGATAAGAGGGCTACAACTCCACACAGTTCCCACCACCACAACTCCGTAACCCCTCCCCTCCCACTCATCAGCTCTGGTTTATGCTGGGGATTGAACCTGTGGTCTTTTTACATAACCATTATGCTGTCTCCCTCACAGTATCTTTTTAAAAAATGTTTGTTTTTACCGGAGTACTGCTCAGTTCTGGCTTATGGCGCTGGTGTGTGTGTGTGGGGGGGTGGATATTGAACTTGAGACCTCTCAGAGCCTCAGGCATGAGAGTCTGTTTGCATAACCATTATGCTATTTCCCCTGTCCTTCTTTTAAGAAGCAATGTGCTCTTTTATAAGAACTCATAATTTGGCTGGGGAGGTGGAGGTGGCTCAGAGCATATACTTTGAATGCCTAAGACCCTGGGTTCGATCCCGAGTACCTCATATGATTGATTGCTCAGTGTTCTGGTCTCTCTCCACTTCCCCATTCTTCCTCCTCAAAACATCTGTTTATTAGTATACTGGTCACTTTTTTATATGGAAACCTTTTATTTTTACTTATTCATAAAACGGAAACACTGACAAGACCATAGGATAAGAAGGGTACAATTCCACACGATTCCCACCACCAGAACTAAAATAAAATGAATAAAAATAATATTTTAAGTGAGTCTGGTGGTAATTCAAAATACTTTGAATTAAATAAAATTCCCGTTGCACAAGTCATTTCAAGCACTCAACAGCTATGCATGGTTAGTGGCGCAGTGTTAGCACAGATATAGATGATATTCATCATTATAGAAAGTCCTACTTGTCAATACTTTTCTAATCAAATCAAAAATACCACTTAGCACAACGCAGTACTAAGGAAAGACTGAGGTGGTGGTGGACCTAGCTGCGTGCACACATGACACTGTACAAAGACCCATGTTCAAGCCCCTGCAGGTAAAGGCTTCACAAGTCTTGAAGTGGGACTGCAGGTGTCTCTCACCCTATCTCCCCCTTTGCTCTAAATTTACCTCTGTCTCTATCCAGGATAAATAAAAATATTTTTTAAAAAAAGGAGAAGAGAAAAGATTGAAGAGCTGAGTGCTGCATTTAATACCATTTAATCTTCAAGCACACTAGTCTCAGACCTTCCAAAGTCACTACATCCTATTTCGTACTTTTCAACACATACCTGATTTGGGATTAAGATCTGATGAAGGGAGTCGGGCAGTAGCGCAGTGGGTTAAGCGCAGGTGGCACAAAGCACAAGGACTGGCATAATGATCCTGGTTTGAGCCCCGGGCTCCCCACCTGCAGGGGAGTCCCTTCACAGGCAGTGAAGCAGGTCTGCAGGTGTCTATCTTTCTCTCCCCCTCTGTCTTCCCTTCCTGTCTCCATTTCTCTCTGTCCTATCCAACAACAACAACATCAATCATAACTACAACAATAAAACAACAAGGGCAACAAAAGGGAATAAATAATAAATAAATATTTTTTAAAAAAAGATCTGATGAAATAAAAACAATCGACAGAACCATTTTTCATGGCCTTGGATACAAAAGATGGCCAATCTGTTGGTTGAATGACTTGATTTATTTAATTTTTTAATTAACTTTATTTATTTATTTATTTATTGGCTAGAGAGACAGCCAGAAATTGAGAGGAAAGGGGGTAAGAGGGGGAGACACAGAGATACCTGCAGCACTGCTTCACCACTCATGAAGCTTTCCCCCTGCAGAGACAGAGAAATTGAGAGGGGGGAGGGGAGAGGGGAGGGGGAGAGAGAGGGAGAGGTAGAGGGAGAGGGGAGAGGGAGAGGACAGAGAGAGAGGGAGAGGGAGAGGGGAGAGGGAGAGGACAGAGAGAGAGGGAGAGGGAGAGGACAGAGAGAGAGGGAGAGGGGAGAGGGAGAGGACATAGGGAGAGGGAGAGGACATAGGGAGAGGGAGAGGGAGAGGGAGAGGGAGAGGACAGAGAGAGAGGGAGAGGGGAGAGGGAGAGGACAGAGAGAGAGGGAGAGGGAGAGGACAGAGAGAGAGGGAGAGGGAGAGGGAGAGGACAGAGGGAGAGGGAGAGGGAGAGGGAGAGGGAGAGGGAGAGGGAGAGGGAGAGGGAGAGGGAGAGGGAGAGGGAGAGAGACCTGCAACACTGCTTCACACTTGTGAAACTTTCCCCCTACAGGCAGGGACCAGAGACTCAAACACGGGTCCTTGCACACTGTAATGTGTGCGTTTAACCAGGTGTGCCATCACCCGGCCCCGATCTCTTTAATTCTTTAAAAAAAAAAAATGTGTGGTTTCATGGGAGAAAAATCTGAAATATTGCCTATATGTCCTAAGAACTGGGGTGATTTAATGAAAGCCCTGCTGCCTGACAAGGAACACAAAGTGAAAATCCACAAAGGTGGTAGTATAACCAGTTGAATGCATGTTACTATGCACAAGGTTCTGGGTTCAAGCCCCTAGTCCCCATCTGTAGGGGAAAGGTTTCACAAGTGTGAAGCAGTGTTGCAGGACTCTCTCTCTCTCTCTCTCTCTCTCTCTCTCTCCCTCCCCCCTTCCCTCTCAATTCCTCTGCTTCTGTCCAATAATCAAATAAATATAAAAGAAAATGCACAGTTGGGGGTATAGCATAACGGTTATGCAAAGAGACTTTCATGCCTGAAGCTCTCAAGTCCCAGGTTCAATCCCCCACACCGCCATAAGCCAGAGCTGAGCAGTGCTCTGGTAAAAAAAAAAAAAAAATGCACAAGAAAGTAGAAGAAATCATACTTTTTTGGTCCTAGTTCTGTTACAGTTCCATTTACACTACACACAGTCCGCACTCCTGCCCATTTATACTGTGCAGATTCTTTCTCCCACTGACAGCGATTGTCTTAATTCAGTAAGCAGAAGAAAGGCATGAGTCAGTAGGTTCACTTGGACAGAAAGATATGTAGCTAGAGAAAACGGTGGACAGACAGACAGAAGTTTATAGAAGATAGGTTTTAGACAATCTAATGGCAACATCAAAGTGACTTTTCTGGATAAAATAAAATAAAGTGAAACAAAATATCAAAGCAAGAGAAAAGAGCCAGACTTAAAAAGCATTAGCTTCTTACATGAAACTATTTAAGAAGTCATTCAGGGGTGGAGGTGGAAAGACAGGGTGGTCATAGGTTACCATGATCAAGGACCCGGGTTCAAGCCCCCCATCACCACCAGTGGGAGGGAAGCTTCACAAGTGGTGAAGTAGTGCTGCAGGTCTCTCTGTCTCTCTCTCTCTCTCCCCCCTTCCCTTCTCAATTTATCTGCCCTATCAAATTAAAAAAAATAATAAATCTTCAAAATAAGAAGTTACTCTCAAAACAGAAGCAAGCAAGCAAGCAAACAAACCTGCAGGGGGATTGCTTCACAAACAGTGAAGCAGGTCTGCAGGTGTCTATCTTTCTCTCCCGTCTTCTCCTCCTCTCTCAATTTCTCTCTGTCCTATGCAGCAACAACAATGAAAAAAAATGGCCACCAGGAGCAGTGGACTCATAGTGCAGGCACCAAACCCCAGCAGTAACCCTGGAGGCAAAACAAAACAAAACAAAACAAAAATGTTATTTGGAATCGCCAAGCAATCTCTTGTCTAGGCAGTTAGCTGTTAATATATAAGTGAATAAAACTCTTGCCTTGCTAGCCTGATGAAGAAAATGTAGCTCTCTGGGTTCGGAGTGGGTTTGCAGAGCTATGGTTACAGGAGCCAGAAGGACAAAATTAGTCAATACAGAGCCTACTCTGGTGCCTTCCAGGAAAGAGGCTAAAGAAAAGAAGTTTAGGGGGCAGGTGGTGGCACACTTGGTTAAGCATACGCACTACAGTGTGTAAGGACCTGAGGTCAAGCCCCTAGTCCTCACTTGCAGAGAGAAAGCTTCACTAATGGTGAAGCAGGGCTACAGGTGTCTCTCTGTCTCCCCCCCCACCCCTCTCAATTTCTCTCTGTATTCAATAATAATTTTTTTTTTAAAAATTAAAGCACAAGTCAGGTGCTCTGTGTTTTTTGTTGTTTTCCTATTTTTTTCCTTAATATTTATTTTCCCTTTTGTTGCCCTTGTTTTTTATTGTTGTAGTTATTGTTGTTGTTATTGATGTCGTCGTCGTTGTTGGATAGGACAGAGAGAAATGGAGAGAGGAAGGGAAGACAGAGAGGAGGAGAGAAAGACAGACAGACACCTGCAGACCTACTTCACCGCCTGTGAAGTGACTCCCCTGCAGGTGGGGAGCTGGGGGCTCAAACCGGGATCCTTACCCCGGTCCTTGCACTTGGCGCCACGTGCGCTTAGCCCGGCTGTGCTACCGCCCGACTCCCAAACTAATTTTTTTTTAAAGTGAGACTTCTGGAGGCATGGTCATGGAGTAGCAGCCGTTTCAGAGCCTGCTCCTGATAAACTGGGGGGGAGGGGCAATAAAAAAATCCCCTGAAAACTCAAAATACAACCAGGATTTCTCCAGAAACTCAGTAAGCGACATCCACCAAGTTGCAGATGCTACTCATTCTGAACTCCCTGGGCAGACGAGCTCACCAATGTGTCCCAGAACCTCACCTCCCCAGAGTCCTACCCCACTAAGACAGAAACAGACTGGGGGTATGGATCAACCTGCCAGTGACCACATCCAGTGGAGAAGCACTATCAGAAGCCAGACCTTCCACCTTCTGCAGCCTGTAAAGAATTTTGGTCCAGGGGCCAGGCGGTAGGTGGTGCAGCTGATTAAGTGCACACACCGCAGCATGCAAGGACCCAGGTTCATGTCCCTGGTTCCCACCTGCTGGGGGAAAGCTTCAGGAGCAATGAAGTAGGGTTGCAGATGTCACTCTGCTTTTCTCTCTATCTTCCCCTCCCCTCTCAATCACTATCTGACTCTATCCAAAAATAAAGTCTTTTTTTGGAGAAAAAAAAAAAAAAAGAGTTTTGGTCCATACTTCCGAGGGATCTGAACTCCAATTCCATCAGGACCCAGAGAAAAGAGAGAGAGAGAGGAGACACTCAGAAGTAGTTGTGACTTAGAAAGGAAGATATGGCAGGACCACAGGGAAAAAATGGGCAATATAGACAAGGCAGGAGGAGATAGCATAATGGTTGTGCAAGGGAACCTTCATGCCTGAGGCTCTAAAGTCCCAGGTTCAATCCCCTACACCACCATAAGCCAGAATTGATAAAAAAAAAAATTGGTAAAAAAAGAGAGAGAGAGAGAGAGAGAGAGAGTTGTAGAAATAATAAATAGGGGGTCAGGCACAGCGGGTTAAGCACACATGGCACAAAGCGCAAGGACCGACATAAGGATTCCAGTTTGAGCCCCCAGCTCCCTACCTGCAAGGGAGTCACTTCACAGGTGGTAAAACAGGTCTGTAGGTGTCTATCTTTCTTTTCCCCACCCTGTCTTCCCCTCCTCTCTCCATTTCTCTCTGGCCTATGCAACAACGAATGATATCAACAACAACAAAAACCACAAGGCTACAACAAGGGCAACAAAAGGGGGGGGAATGGCCTCCAGGAGCAGTGGATTCATGGTGCAGGCACTGAGCTCCAGCAATAACCCTGGAGGCAAAAAAAAAAAAAGAAATAGTGGTCCAGGAGGTGGCGCAGTGGATAAAGTGTTGGACTCTTAAGCATGAGGTCCTGAGTTCAATCCCCAGCAGCACATATGTACCAGAGTAATGTCTAGTTCTTTCTCTCTCTCTCTCCTCCTATCCCTCTCATTAATAATAAATAAATAAATTTTTATAAAAAAGAAATAATAAAAGTTGAAAAACAAGATCAGAAATGAAAACACAAGTAGAACCTGAAATGTAAATATTGCACCAAAGTAAAAGACTCTGAGGTGGGAGTGGGTGGGTGGGGAGAATACAGGTCCATGAAGGATGATAAATGACATAGTGGGGGTTGTATTGTTAAATGGGGAACTGGGGAATGTTATGCATGTACAAACGATTGTATTTACTGTTGAATGTAAAACATTAATTCCCCAATAAAGAAATTTAAAAAATAATAATAATAAATAATAATCAACCCGTATCTGTGACCTTGGGTACTGCTGCAGTTTCCAATGGAAGGAATGGGGTCACAGAACTCTCTGGTGGTGAGAAAGGTGTGGAACTGTAGCCCTGTTACCTCATAATTGTGCAACTCGGCATTAAATCACTAACTAGAAAAAGAAAGTGAAATCAGTCACGCTAAATACACTTGTTCCTTCTTCTGTGACAAAACCAACATGAAAAGTCAAACTATACTTCCACATGAGGTCAACAATTTTTGCCCAAATAGCCCACAGCCTTCTCTAGAGCCTGCACATTTTCATTTTCCTGACCACAAGTTTAAAATATTGGGTGGTGAGGAGAAACCTTATGAGGAATGCTCAGAGTTAGGGGGAAGCCTTTAACAATAGAATAAAATTACTGATTTAAGTCTTATAAAAAAAAGTCATGGGACATATATACTCAATGGAGTACTACTCGGCAGTAAAAAAAGACCATATAATGTGTCTTTTGGGACTAAATGGATGGAACGGGCAGTGAGCATGCTTAGTGAAATAAAGAAGGACAACTGTGTTATGATTTCATTCATAAGTGGAATATAGAGAACTGAGACATGAACTTGAAAAAAGAAGATATATATATAAGGCTGGGGAGACAACATAATGGTTATGCAAATGACTTTCATGTCTTGAGTCTCTGAGTTCCCAGGTTTAATTCCCGACACCACAAGCCAAAGCTGGGCAGTGCTCTAGGGGAAAAACAAAGAAGAAAAAAAATATATATGTTGTCAACCTGTATTTATGACCCCGGGAGAACTACAGGGGTCACCACAGGAGGAGGGGTGGGTGGCACAGAACTTTGGTAATACCCCTATTGTCTTATGAACTTATAAATCACTATGAAGTCACTAATAAAAAATATATATAGGGAGTCGGGCAGTAGTGCAGTGCATTAAGTGCACATGTAAGGACCAGCGCAAAGATCCCAGTTTGAGCCCCTGGCTCCCAACCTGCAGGGGAGTTGCTTCACGGGCGGTGAAGCAGGTCTGCAGGTGTCTCTCTTTCTCTCCCCCTGTCTTCCCTTCCTCTCTCCATTTCTCTCTGTCCTATCCAAGAACAACAATAATAACTACAACAATAAGAAAACAGGGGCAACAAAAGGGGGGGAGAAATTATTAATATATATGTATATATATTTTATTTAAAAAGAGTCAAGTTGTAGGGACCTGGCACTGCGGTTCCTGCATGAAGAAGGTCACTGTTTCTTGTTTGTTTTGTTTTGTTTGAATAGTAAACTCCCTTTGCTTTCTTTTCCAAGGAAGTATATCCCATGCCAAGTCCCCAGAGGAATGAAGCATAGGTCATAAAGTAAGAAGACTGGTGTGGATGTGTGTAGGGAGGACTACACAAAGTCAGGAGCATGGACCCTAAGTGCAAGCTATCACTCTAAGCAACAGTGCATTAGTGGCCGGGCAGCTACATTGATGGGGATTCAAGTTCAGGGTCCACCACCAGAAGCCATACATATAGTGAACTGCACTGAGTGCAAAATCTGAATTGTGCATTTAGGCAAGTCTTCAATTCTGGCAAGACTTTGAGTAGTGAACAGGAGGGTGTGTGTCGGTATTGGTTTGTTTGCTTTGGTTTGGTATGGTTTTTGCTAGATCACACCACTCAGCTCTGGCTTGTGGTGGGTAGTGGTATGGGGGACTGAACCTGGGAATTGGAAGCCTCAAGCATGACAGAGTCTCTTTGCAGAACCATTATGCTATCCTGCCCCCCCCAGCCCCACCCCATCCCATCACACCTAAAAGAAGCTTCTGAGCGTGGAGTAATGCCTTGGTGTTTGAGCATAAAAGGGTTGCCCAATCACCTGCAAGACTGATGAAAATGTGTGGAAAAGTCAGACATGGGTCATTCAAATAAATAATTAACAGAGGGAATAAAGGTTAAGAGTTACATGCAGGGAGTCGGGCGGTAGCACAGCGGGTTAAGCGCACATGGCGCCAAGTGCAAGGACCAGCTTAAGGATCCCAGTTCGAGGCCCCGGCTCCCCACCTGTCGGTGAAGCAGGTCTGCAGGTGTCTATCTTTCTCTCCCCCACTCTGTCTTCCCTTCCTCTCTCCATTTCTCTTTGTCCTATCCAACAACAACAACAATAATAACTTCAATAATCAAACAACAAGGGCAACAAAAGGGAATGAATAAATATTTTTTTAAAAAAGAGTTACATGTAGATCAAGCGGTCTTCTTCTCCATGAAATACGATCTACGATACTGACTCATAAATAGCAAAAGCCAGACATGCATTTCGAATCCCTGAAGAAGCTGGGCGAAATTCCATTTTTTAAGAGAAATTGTAGCTTATGGTAACTACAAAGGCCTACATGCAGCCAGAAACAAAGGAAGTAGTCTGAAGTGATAAAAACCCAACAGCCACATGATCAAAGGATGATGAGTGATGCGATTCATCGGTGAAGATCAAGCTGAGTCTGTGATGTAACCCAGTGTTACCCTGACAAATAATAATTTCTCAACTCAAAAATCAAAAAGCTAAAACAGCCAGTGCTCATGCCTGAGGCTCCAAAGCCCCAGGTTCAATCCCCTGCACCACCGTAAGCCAGAGCTGAGCTGTGCTCTCTGGTAAAAAAAAAAAAAAAAAAAAAAAAAGAATAGTATTAAAACAGCCAATGCTGCACCACCAGGGCTGTGTTATCTGGAGGGGGTGTGCAGGGGGGGGGTGTTGGGGAACACAGATTCTCACTCATCCCACAGTCAAACTTGCCCTCTGTCAGTACTCTACGGTGTTTGAGATCACAAGACACACCAGTGAATATGAGCCTGCACAAGTGGAAAAAAAAAAAGCGTAGGTTTTCTTTGATGTGCCAGTGTTCCTGCTTTATAAGACCAGGGAGAGAGTGCACTGGGAGCACCTAAGACTCAGGTTGGATCCCTGGCATACCCATAGCCAGAGCTCAGTAGTTGATGTTCTGGCTTAAAAACAAAAAACAAACAAACAAGCAAAAATGTGGCCACAAGGTGGCGTAGTAGATAAAAGCACTAGACTCTCAAGCATGAGGTCCCGTGTTCAAGCTCTAATAATTGTTCCCCTCTTATCCTATGGTTTTGTTAATGTCTCCTTTTTAAAAAATAAATAAAAAAAGAAAGAAAAAAATATTGCATGTCCCAGAGGAATGTTCTGGTTCTCTCTCATTCCTCTCTGTGTAGTAAATAAAACCTTAAAACAAAAAAAAAAAAAAAAGAGAGGCACAAACGGGCGGGGGCAGATAGCATAATGTTTCTGCAAAGAGACTCTCATACCTGAGGCTCCAAAGTCTAGGTTCAATGTCCCGCACCACCATAAGCCAGAGCTGGACAGTGCTCTGGTGTTTTTCTCTCTCTGCATCTCTCTCAAAAATAAAATAAACAAAATATTTTTTAAAAAAGAAATAAAATTTAAAAAGGCAAAAACAAATAGGTTTATAGCCTCTCCAAAGTAACAAGTTAAAAAAAAAAAAAAAGCAGGGGCTGGGTTGTGGCACACTTGGTTGAATGCACATATTGCAATGTCTAAGGACCCAGGTTCGAGCCCCCAGTCCCTACCTGCAGGGGGGAAGGAAGCTTTGCGAGTGGTGAAGCAAGGCTGCAGGTGTTGCTCTGCCTTTCTCCCTAGTTCCCTCTTTCCTCTCAATTTCTGTCTCTATCAAATAAAGATAATAAACAAATTAATAAAAAAGATTTCGGGAGTCGGGCGATAACACAGTGGATTAAGTGCACATGGTGCAAAGCGCAAGGACGGCGTAAGGATCCCAGTTCGAGCCCCCGGCTCCCTACCTCCAGGGGAGTCGCTTCACAGGCGGTGAAGCAGGTCTGCAGGTGTCTTTCTTTCCTTCCCCCTCTGTCTTCCCCTCCTCTCTCCATTCTCTCTGTCCTATCCAACAATGACATCAACAACAATAATAACCACAACAACAATAAAAACAACAAAGGCAACAAAAAAGGAAAGAAAGAAATATTTTTTTAAAAGGTTTCAAGCTCATATACACTATGTGATCTTTAGTAAATGTTTAAAAAAGAAACACAGGTTAACACCCAGCTGGATATGAATAAACTAGAAAAAAGTCCCACTGTAACCAAGTGAAATGAACATGAGTTTAGTCTGCATGCAGTTTCAAAAAAAAAAAAATACAAGAAAATCTACAGTTGCCATTAAAAAAAACAGGCTGGGAGTATGGATCAACCTGCCAACACCCATGTTCAGTGGGGAAGCAACGACAGAAGCCAGACCTTCCACCTTCTGCACCCCATAATGACCCTGGGTCCATACTCCCAGAGGGATAAAGAATAGGAAAGCTATCAGGGGAGAGGATGGGATACGGAGTCCTGGTGGTGGGAATTGTGCGGAGTTGTACCCCTTATCCTGTGGTTTTGTCAGTTTACTTTTTATAAATGCATTTTAAAAAACTCTAGCATAATATACTTACACAGTAGCTCTTCAGTCTGATAAAATCTACAGTCATAGGAATGGATCTGTCACTATTTCTGTTCAGTGCTTTAATGTAGTCCAACAGGTCAGCAAAGAATTTATAGCCTCCCTTGAGCACACAGAGGGCCACGATATGATGCCCGCCCATCTCCTTCATCACATCTCGGGCGAGCCGTTCTGTCCTACAGGAAGCAAATGAAGAATTCACATTCCATTGAAATACATTGAAACTTTCTAACAAGCCTCCCACCCCACCCCCAAAGCATCATACTCTTGCTCAAGATGAATTGTCAAGATTCAGGTACATCTTTCATGATTCCTAAATGCAGATCAGAGTAAGGCAGCATTTTCACCTATCAGATTCACAATTTCAGATTACAAGAAATTTCCCTGGGTTTGGTAAGAGAGCTCACCTGGATAGCGCACCCACTTTGCCATGTGTGTTAATAACCCAGGTTCAAGGCCAGCACCCACCACAGTGGAGGAAGCTCTGGCACTACGGTGTCTTTCCCTCTCTCTCATGTGTTTCTCTTTTTCTTCTTCTTCTTTTTTTTTTTTTTTTTTGCTATGTTTTATTGGGGGGGGGAATTAATGGTTTACAGTGAGTACAGTTATTGATACGTTTATAAAAATTCTTAATTTTCATCCATGTCTTCCTGGCTTATCTCACTTAACATGATGCCTTCCAGCTCCATGCAAGATGAGGTGAAGAAGGTGAAGTTACCATTTTTAATAGCTGAGTAGTATTCCACAGTATATATAGACCATCACTTGCTCAGTCACTCATCTGTTGTTAGACACTTGGGTTGCTTCCATATTTTGGCTATTACAAATTATGTTGCTATGAATATAAGTATACACAGATCTTTTCAGATGGGTGTGTTTGGTTCCACAGGATGAATATGGGATGATCCTCCTCACAGACAGAAGATGAAAAATAACAGAAGGGAAAACACAAAACAAAACTTGGACTAGAGCTGGCATATTGCAGCAAAGCAAAAGACTCTGGGGTGGGGGGGTTTCAGGTCCTGGAACATGATGGCAGAGGAGGACCTGGGGGGTTTGAATTGTTATGCAGAAAACTGAGAAATGTTACACATGTACAAACTACTCTGGCTGTCGACTGTAACCCATTAATCCCAATAAAGAAAAAAAGAAAAACAAAAAAAAAAATCTCAATTTTCTGTAAAACTCACTCCCAGCCTAGGTCCTCCTCCGTCAGCAGCACCAGGACCTGAAAGCCCTGCCCCCTCCCTCAGAGTGCTTTACTTCGATGCACCTCTCTTATCTCCGATTTGAAAAAGTCAGCCCAGTGGGCCAGCAAGTGGGTCGAGCCTTTGCCACCACAAAGCAGGGAGGAAAGCTCAAGTGGTGAAGTAGTGCTGTGATATCTCTCCTCTCTTTGTCTTTCTCTCCCTATCACCACTAAAAAAAAAAAAAAAAAAAAGAGCACTGGGAATGGATATGCTAGCATTGAGTCCCAGTGATTTCCTAGTGGCAAAAAAAACTAACAAGAAAAGAATTCCCAGGGTCCGGGAGATGGCACAGTAGATAAACCATGGGATTCTCAACCATAAGGGTCCTGAGTTCAATCCCTGCCAACACATGTACCAGAGTGATGTCTGGCTCTTACTCTCTCTCTCCTCCTACCTTTCTCATGAATAAATAAATTCTTTGAAAATAAATCTGTAGAATAGGTTGTGAGGAAAGGGGAGCTCTCATATAGCATTGGGAGTGCATGAGCACGCTTCCAGGGGATAAGCTGGCAGTTATGACGACATTCAACAAGTGCTTTCCTGTTGGCCCAGGATCGAGTCAGGCAGTGTCCAAACAATGTGTAAACAATGTCTGTCCCCAGGCCAGGGAAGGAGCTCAGCATTAGAGACAGGACTTGCATGACTGCAGAACCAGGTTGAATCCCAAGCACCATCCATGCCAGCGCTGAGCAGTGCTCTGTTCTCTCTCTCTCAGTAAGTAAAAATAATGTTTGCCCTCTTCCAGAATGGAAGCAAAATAACAGAGATCATAACTGTCTACCAACAGATTAAATGAATGATGGTTTATGCAGAAAATGGAATGTTATGCAACCTTTAAAATAAATAGGATAAATCTTTTAAATAAATAAATACATAAATAAGGGGGTCAGGCAGTAGGCACAGTGAGTTAAGCACACGTGGTGCAAAGCGCAAAGACCGGAGAGTAAGGATCCCGGTAGGAGCCCCCAGCTCCCCACCTGCAGGGGGGTCGCTTCATAAGCATTGAAGCAGGTCTGCAGGGGTCTATCTTTCTCTCTCCCTCTGTCTTCCCCTCCTCTCTCCATTTCTCTCTGTCCTATCCAACGACAACAATAGCAGCAACAACAACAACAATAACGATAAACAACAAGAGCAACAAAAGGGAAAAAATAGCCTCCAGGGGCAGTGGTTTCATAGTGCAGGCACCGAGCCCCAGTGACAACCCTGGAGGAAATAAATAAATACATAGGATAGTTCTGGGTCCACTAAAAACTGCCCAGTAAATTTTAGATCTATATGACAATATATACATATATATCCATGTAGTAATACATATTCATATATACTTAACATATAGAGACGATATATACATAGTACATATGCATAGCCGGTGTTGAGAGAACTTCACTGTCCTCATACAGAGGTCCCATATTAGAAAAGCTTGTAACACACATTAATATAATGTTAAAGGGCTAGGGAGATAGCATAGTGGTTATGCAAAAAGACTCATGCCTGAGGCTCTGAGTTCCTAGGATCTGTCCCCAGCACCACCAGGAGCCAGAGCTGAGCAGTGCTCTGGTAAAATTTAAAAAAAATCAAAAATATAATTTTTAAATAAAAAGCAACACAACCAGATATACAGAAGAAACATTTAAGGGAGTCGGGAGGTAGCACAGCGGGTTAAGCGCAAGTGGCGCAAAGCGCAAGGACCAGCCTAAGGATCCCAGTTCGAGCCCCGGCTCCCCACCTGCAGGGGAGTCGCTTCACAGGCGGTGAAGCAGGTCTGCAGGTGTCTATCTTTCTCTCCTCCTCTCTGTCTTCCCCTCCTCTCTCCATTTCTCTCTGTCCTATCCAACAGTGATGACAACAATAATAACTACAACAATAAAACAACAAGGGCAACAAAAG